>NC_025996.2:91492478-91603147 GCF_000442705.2 Elaeis guineensis
TCTGGCAGATGGATGTGAAGACAACTTTCCTAAATGGAGAGCTGGACGAAGAGGTGTATATGATACAACCTAAAGGGTTCACATCCACAGATGAGTCTAAGGTGTGCAAGCTACAGAGGTCCATTTATGGACTTAAGCAGGCATCTCGGAGTTGGAACATACATTTGATAGGACGATCAAAATGTATGGCTTCGTTAAGAATGGAGAAGAGCCCTGCATTTATAAGTGGGCTAATGGTCCAGTAGTAGTATTTCTTGTATTGTATGTGGATGACATTCTCTAATCGGGAATGATGTCCCAGCATTACAGGGAATAAAGATTTGGCTATCGTCACAGTTCTCCATGAAGGATCTGGGAGAAGCTTCCTACATCCTAGGGATGAGGATCTATAGGGATAGATCCAAAAAGTTGCTTGGCTTATCCCAGTCCACGTACATTGATACTATGCTGAAAAGGTTCAGCATGGAAATTTCAAGAAAGCTATCTACCGATAGGCCATGGAATTTCTCTCTCGAAGAGGGATTGTCCGACAACACCTCAAGAGAGAGAGCGTATGGATAGGATTCCATATGCTTCGACAGTGAGATCTATCATGTATGCCATGACATGTACATGACCAGATGTGGCATACTCACTAGGGGTAGTGAGTAGATACCAATCTGATCCAGGAGAGAATCACTGGAAGGTTGTTAAAACCATCCTGAAGTATTTAAGAAATACTAAGGACCAGTGGCTTATATATGATGAATCGGACTTGAGACTTATAGGGTTTACAGACTCTAGTTTGCAGTCTGATCGCGATGATAGCAAGAGTGTGTCAGGATTTATTTTTACCCTTAATGGTGGGGCTGTCTGCTGGAAGAGTTCCAAGCAGCACACTGTGGCTGATTCAGTATGCGAGGCGGAGTATATTGCTGCATCAGATGCTGCCAAAGAAGTGGTGTGGCTGAGAAAATTCATCACCGAGCTCGGAGTAGCACCCTCCCTTGTTGGTCCAGTTCTGCTCTACTGCGACAGCTCTGGAGCCATTGCTCAGGCGAAGGAACCAAAGGCACACCAACAGACGAAGCATATTCTACGCCGCTACCATCTCATCCGGGAGATCGTGGATCGAGGTGACGTCGACCTTCAGAAGATCGACGGGAAGGAGAACCTGGCCGACCCATTCACTAAAGCCGTTGCGGTGAAGGAGTTCAACGACTACAAGTCGAAGATGGGTATTAGATACTACACCGATAGGCTTTAGGCCATGTGGGAGATTGTTGGGAATAGTGTCCCAAAGCCAATCGTCAGCCTATTGACGGTTGTGCTCCTTTTGTATTGGTACATGAATTATAAATAAATAAAAGTTATTTTGGTATTTTTTTCATCACAAATGTTTCATCTTCTAATGAACTCCTGTGTTGTGGTGAAGTCCTTAGGACTATTTAGACTCGACAAAGGAGGATTTGTCGCTTAGTCCTTAAACATGTTCGCGACCAAATGATACGTTGTTACCAAGGACGACAACGTTTATCGAGCATAGGTCGTTGTGTGCCATATGGGTTGGTTGTCCTCATAACCAAAGTGTGTGGAGACACTGGTATGGCATACAGGTGAGATGTAATGGTACATATGCACTGAACTTGACCAACTCCGGAGCTATTTCTGCTGTCAAGATTTGCTCCGATGGGATATGGGTATAAATGTGCCTCTGACCTGAGATTGCAACGGTGACTTGCAAGCAACTCACTGCACTTAGGCACTGGACTACCTGAATTTCTAATTCAATGACGGAAGGCTGCTGGGTGTAGTCAAGTACTTGACTTGTCGGTGCGTGTGTCAAGATGGGATTGACCACTCCAGTTTAGGAGCTGTGTATAGTCGTGTTTTAATTTAGCAAAACCTTGGCCAGGATAGTCTAGTGACGAGTCACAGGACTAATTGAGTTGAGCACGATTCGGATGATATCATCAGGGTTGACAGTTTAACCCTGAGTCGTCCTAAACACAGGGGTCAAAAGGGATGAATTATACAGTAATCATATTCACGTAGGTTCTGAATGTTGCGATTGCAATTATTCGACCTATCCGATCGTCGGGTACCATTGCTAGATGGTCACTTCGATTAGTACAGGAATTGGTTCCTGTGCTACCGACTTAGGTTCGAACCTGCGGGGTCACACACATTAGTGGTTCCTTTCTGATCAGATGGCTGATTATGAGTCTTATGTGTCTGGGACTCTATGATTGAGAATTAGGATTCTCTGATCATGAGTTCCACACATTTTGGGTACCAGGGTCAAAATTTTGAATTTTAAATTTTGAATTTGAAATTTGAACTCTTTGATCAGGGTTTCATATCGATGGTCTCTGATGCCTGATTGCCCATCGAATTTAGACTCAATATTTATGAGAGGTTTAATTAGTGATTTGATCGCTAATTAACTTAATTTGATTGAGTAATTATTTTTGGATCATGTCCAATTGAATTGGATTCAGTTTGGATTGACCCGATTAGGTTAAATGTTGACCTAATCGCTAAAGTGGTTTAGTCTCTGATTTGATCAGGGGTTAGGTTTAGTTAATTCCTGATTTGATTAGGATTTATTGAGCCTAATTAAGCCTAATTAAGTTGGATTTAATTTATTCTAATTGTGCTTAACCTATTTAGAATAGGTTGGCTCAATTAGGTTCAAACCACCTTGACTTTTCTCCCTGCGCCACCTCACTTCTTCTTTGCATATTTAAATTCACGAGAAGCAACTTCTCATGAATTTTCTCCACGCAGAAGCCATCCTATGCCCACCCTTGTGCACCAAATATCTGGATAAAAATAAGTTGGTTGGCCATTCAAATTCAAAAGAAAGTTTGAATTTGAATGAGCAACCAACTAATCCATGCGCCATGGTCTTATCTTGTGCGCCCCATATTTTACACGAGAAAATGTTTCTCGTGTAAACTCTCCATGCATAAATCAACTCACACCCCTTCTCTTCTCATGCACAAGTGGATAGGGATGAGTTGGTTTTGCATTTGAATTCAAATTTGATTTGAATTCAAATGTGCAACCACTTATCTTTATCCTCTCACGCGGATAAGACACGTTCGATGTTGTTTTAAAAAAAAGAGAAAGGTGGGACATGCATAAAAATTTTAGGAGAGAAACTTTGGGGTGTGAGGAAAGTCTGTGCACAAGGTGAAGGTCCAAAACCTTTCGAGAGAAAAAGAAAGAAAAGAAAGAAAATTGAGCGCAGGGTTTCTAGTGTGTACCCTAGGGTTTCTACCTAGGGTTTGGGAAGTGAGATTGGTGTGCCACGAGAGCTTCGTGTGGATGATCCACAGAGGTCAGACATTTGTGTGGCTATGACATGATGATCAGAGCCCCCCGACGGTGATCAGATTGCGGTGATCGATTACCCACAAAAGGTGATGTGTTCTGAACACAGTACTGTAAAAGGTTTACTGATTCAAATTTGAATTTCAAATTTAAATGCATGCTGTTGTATCATATTTAGATCCTAGTGTAGGGTTAATTAGTATTAATTAATGAGATTAATTAATAATTCCACTATAAAATAGTAATTTTAAAAAAGTTTTAAAATTACCATTTTGCCTCTGCACTAAATTTTCGCTACAGGCCCATGACGGGACGGTTACAGGCGTCACTGTCAATTTGTTGCCCCTCCGTCTATAAAAGGGGAACCCAGATACGTTATTCTATAAGCTCCATTTTTACTATCCCAAAACTCTGCTAAAATTTTCGTTCGAGCACTCCATTCTTGTTGAGGCAGAGAACTGACTTGAGCGTCGGAGGGTCTTGCCGGAGCAACCCCACCTCCGGTTTAGACTTCTTTTGTAGGTCCCGACGGTGACTGCGACACCCTCGACTCCAGCTTCTCCGGCGTAGGTAGATTTTTGCACCAACAAGTCCATTAGTTCAATGATCATTGGAGGCCCAAAGGCCTGGTGCTCATTGGCTAATGGAATTATCATTCATAATATGATAATTTGATTGAGTCTTTCTGATGGTGGTTAGGTTGGCCGGCCAAAGTCGGGCCTAATCATTTATTGGTCTGATTCACCAAATTAAGTGATATTAATGGTTGGACCTAACCAGATCTTTTAGTGGAGGCCAAAGCTTACTGATTAGGTTCGGGGCAAAATCAATTACTAGAAGTTGTTTAGAGAAACAACTGGTTAAGAACCTACCCATAGATGCACATGGGTTGACCAACCAAAGTTGGACTCGTGTGTAGTCTGTGTGGATTCTAGTACCCATTACGGAATTAAAGTAATTCCTCGAATTGGAGGTTGAGGCTACCAGTTCATAAAAATATTGGAAAAATCTTTAGACTAAAGTTCAAGTCTTTAGTATTAATTTATATACTAATAGAGGTATGATTTTTCTTTATACAGCTATGGCCACTATCCTGTCGCTCCGATCATTATTAGATAATGACAAGCTCATGGGACCTAATTTCGATAGCTGATATCGAAAATTAAAAATCATCCTTGAGCATGAGCGGATTCTTTATGTAGTAACGGATCCAGCACTTGAGGAGCCAGCTCCGAATGCTAGTAAGGCGATCCGAGACACTTACCAGAAGTGGCTCAATGACCGCACTACCGTCCGATGTATTATGCTGGCAGCAATGAATGACGAGTTCAGTCGCAGGTTTGAGAACGCCCAGCCACAGGAGATGCTTCAAATGTTGAACGACTCCTTTGGCATGCCTGACGATATTGAAAGGCACAAAACTAGTTGTGCCATTTTCAATGCTCGAATGAGGGATGGGGCCTCAGTCACTGATCATGTACTGTACATGATCGAGATGATTGAGCGCCTAAGCAAATTGGATTTTTCTCTACACGAGCAGCTCGGTAAGGATGCGATCCTTAATTCCTTGCCCAAGTCCTTCCTCCCATTCCTTACTCATTTTCGAATGATAAAGCCTGCAGTAAACTACCACGGGTTGTTGGGGTTGCTGCAGAACTTTGAGAAGGATCACCAGCTCCATAAGGAGTCAGTGAATGTAGTGGGAGGGTCTTCTTCTCGTCGTCGACCCTTTGGGAAGGAGAAGAAGAACAAGAAGAAGAAGAACAAGAAGGTGCAGCCTCATGCTGGGACGGTTGCACAGGGTCGGACCAAGAAGTGCAAGCCCGATCAGAGCCAGGCGGAGTTCTTCTTTTGCAAGAAGCAGGGGCATTGGAAGAGAAACTGTCCTCAATACATTGCCTCTCTGGACCCGAACAGGCCGAAGAAGAAGCAAGGTAATTATATGATAACTCCTTGCAACTTTTCCATTTGTGATACTACTGCCTAGGTATTGGATACCAAAAATTCTTATCATATTTGTAATTCGATGCAGGGTCTGCAGGTCAGTAGGAGATTTGATGAAGGCGAGAGGTTTCTGAATGTTGGAGATGGAACAAAGTTTCAGTTCTAGCTTTAGGAATCATGAGTCTTGTAATCAATTCTCGTAATATAATTCTGAGTGAATGTCACTATTGTCCAAGCTTTTTATTAAATATTATTTTTGTAAGCCTTTTGACCATGTACGGTTATAATTTTTTAATAAAAAGAAATATTTGCAATATCATTTTGAATGGTGTTACAATATTTGTTGGATAATTAAATAATAGAATTTACTTACTATCACAGCCTGTTAATGTGGTTCAAAACTTCGGTAAACATCCTAGAATAGATAATGTGTCAGAAGTCTACCTTTGGCACTGTAGGCTAGGTCATATCAATAAGAACAGGATAAATAGGTTGGCTCAAGAAGGAATTCTTGAACTTGGTGATTGTGAATCACTTCCAACCTGTGAGTCTTGTCTTCTTGGAAAGATGACCAAGTCATCTTTTACTGAAAAAGGTGAGCGAGCAGTGAACTCTTGGGTCTGGTACATTCTGATGTATGTGGACCTATGAGCTCAAGTGCAAGAGGTGGATATTTCTACTTCATAACCTTCACAGACGACTTATTGAGGTATGGGTATGTCTACTTCATGAAGCATAAGTCAGAGTCGTTTGAAATGTTCAAACTATTCCGAAATGAGGTAGAAAAATAAACTGGGAAGTGTATTAAAATTCTTCGATCTGATCGAAGAAGTGAATACCTTTCCAATGAGTTTCTGACGTATCTAGGAGAGAATGGGATTCTCTCTCAGTGAACTCCTTCTGGAACACCACAGCATAATGATGTGTCTGAAAGGAGGAATCGAATTTTATTGGACATGGTTCGATCCATGATGGGGTTTGCTGGTCTACCGATCTCTCTTTGGGGATATGCGCTCGAATCGACTTGTTACCTTCTAAATAGAGTTTCGAGTAAGTCTGTAGCCAAAATGCCATATGAGATATGGATAGAATGTAAGCCAGTACTCTCGCACCTTAGGGTTTGGGGGTGTTCGACTTATGTTAAACATTTAATTACAGACAAGCTTGGACCTAGGTCTGACAAGTGTAATTTTATAGGGTACCCAAAAGAGACCAAAGGGTATTATTTCTACCTTGCTGATGAGCAAAAGGTGTTTGTCAGTCTTAAGGCAATCTTTTTAGAAAAAGAGTTCCTTAGTGAAGAAGCTGTTGTCTTTAAGGTCGAACTTGATGAAATTTGACAGGTGGAAAAATCGACACATGTTACTGAACCTGAACCGAATTTGATTAGATCAGATCCGGAGCTCATTGATTATGCACCCTTAAGGCAGTCTGGTAGAGTACCACATCAACCGGACAGATACTATGATTTTTTGGTCCGAGATGGCGATCCTATCGAACTTGATGAAAACGATGAGGATCCGATCACCTACATGGATGCAATGCAGAGACCTGACTCTGAGAAATGGCTAGAGGCCATGAAATTTGAAATGGAGTCCATGAAGGTCAACGATGTGTGGACATTGGTTGACTCACCCGAAGGAGTGAAACCCATAGGGTGTAAGTGGGTCTTTAAGAGGAAGAGGGGCGCAGACAGAAAGGTGGAGACCTATAAAGCCCATCTGGTTGCCAAAGGATGTCGTCAACGTTATGGTATAGACTATGACGAGATATTTTCTCCTGTGGCAATGCTCAAATCCATTCGGATTATGCTTGCGATAGCTGCCCATCTAGACTATGAAATCTGACAGATGGATGTGAAGACAGCTTTCCTAAACGGAGAGCTGGACGAAGAGGTGTATATGATACAACCTGAAGGGTTCACATCCACAGATGAGTCTAAGGTATGCAAGCTATAAAGGTCCATTTATGGACTTAAGCAGGCATTTCGGAGTTGGAACATACGTTTTGATAGGACGATCAAAATGTATGGCTTCGTTAAGAATGGAGAAGAGCCCTACATTTATAAGTGGGCTAATGGTCCAGTAGTAGTATTTCTTGTATTGTATGTGGATGACATTCTCTTAATCGAGAATGATGTCCCTGCATTACAGGGAATAAAGATTTGGCTATCGTCATAGTTCTCCATGAAGGATCTGGGAGAAGCTTCCTACATCCTAGGGATGAGGATCTATAGGGATAGATCCAAAAGATTGCTTGGCTTATCCCAGTCCACGTACATTGATACTATGCTAAAAAGGTTCAGCATGGAGAATTTCAAAAAAGGCTATCTACTGATAGGCCATGGAATTTCTCCCTCGAAAAGGGATTGTCCAACAACACCTCAAGAGAGAGAGCGTATGGGTTGAATTCATATGCTTCGGTAGTGAGATCTATCATGTACGCCATGACATGTACACGACCAGATGTGGCATACTCACTAGGGGTAGTGAGTAGATACCAATCTGATCCAGGAGAGAATCATTGGAAGATTGTTAAAACCATCCTGAAGTATTTAAGAAATACTAAAACCAATGACTTGTATATGGTGAATCGGACTTGAGACTTATAGGGTTTACAGACTCTAGTTTCCAGTCTGATCGCGATGACAGCAAGAGTGTGTCAGGATTTATTTTTACCCTTAATGGTGGGGCTGTCTGCTGGAAGAGTTCCAAGCAGCACACTGTGGCTGATTCAGTATGCGAGGCGGAGTATATTGCTGCATCAGATGTTGCCAAAGAAGCGGTGTGGCTGAGAAAATTCATCACCGAGCTCGGAGTAGCACCCTCCCTTGTTGGTCCAATTTTGCTCTACTGTGACAGCTCTGGAGCCATTGCTCAGGCGAAGGAACCGAAGGCACACCAGCGGATGAAGCATATTCTGTGCCGCTACCATCTTATCCGGGAGATCGTGGATCGAGGTGATGTCGACCTTCAGAAGATCGACAGGAAGGAGAACCTGACCGACCCATTCACTAAAGCCATTGCGGTGAAGGAGTTCAACAACTACAAGTCGAAGATGGGTATTAGATACTGCACCGCTTGGCTTTAGGCCAAGTGAGAGATTGTTGGGAATAGTATCCCAAAGTCAATCGTCAGCCTATTGACGGTTGTGCTCCTTTTGTATTAGTACATGAATTATAAATAAATAAAAGTTATTTTGGTATTTTTTTCATCACAAATGTTTCATCTTCTAATGAACTCCTGTGTTGTGGTGAAGTCCTTAGGACTATTTAGACTTGACAAAGGAGGATTTGTCACTTAGTCCTTAAACCTGTTCGCGACCAAATGATACGTTGTTACCAAGGACGACAACGTTTAGCGAGCATATGTCGTTGTGTGCCATATGGGTTGGTTGTCCTCATAACCAAGGAGTGTGGAGACACTGGTATGGCATACAGGTGAGATGTAATGGTACATCTGCACTGAACGTGATCGACTCCGAAGCTATTTCTGCTGTCAAGATTTGCACCAATAAGATATGGGTATAAATGTCCCTCCGACCTTAGACCGCCACGGTGACTTGCAAGCAACTCACTGCACTTAGGCACTGGACTACCTGAATTTCTAATTCAGTGACGAAAGGCTGCTGGGTGTAGTCAAGTACTTGACTTGTCGGTGCATGTGTAAAGATGGGATTGACCACTCCAGTTTAGGAGCTGTGTACAGTCGTGTTTCAAGTTAGCAAAATCTTGACCAGGGTAGTCCTACTGAGGAGTCACAGGACTAATTGAGTTGAGCATGATTCGGATGATCTCATCAGGGTTGACAGTTTAACCCTGAGTTATCCTAAACACAGAGGTCAAAAGGGATGAATTATACGGTAACCATATTCACGTAGGTTCTGAATGTTCCGATTATGACTATTTGACCTATCCGGTCGTCGGGTACCATTGCTAGATGGTCACTTCGATTAGTACAGGAATTGGTTCCTGTGGTACCGGCTTAGGTTCGAACCTGTGGGGTCACACACATTAGAGGTTCTTTTCTAATCTGATGGCCGATTATGAGTCTTATGTGTCTGGGACTCTATGATTGAGAATTAGATTCTCTGATCATGAGTTTCACATATTTTGGGTACCGGGGTCAAAATTTTGAATTTCAAATTTTGAATTTGAAATTTGAACTCTTTGATCAGGGTTTCATATCGAAGGTCTCTGATGCCTAATTGCCCATCAAATTTGGACTCACTATTTATGAGAGATTTAATTAGTGATTTGAACGCTAATTAAATCAATTTGATTGAGTAATTATTTTTAGATCAAGTCCAATTGAATTGGATTCAGTTTGGATTGACCCGATTAGGTTAAGTGTTGATCTAATCGCTAAGGTGGCTTAGTCCCTGATTTGATCAGAGGTTAGGTTTAGTTAATTCCTGATTTGATTAGAATTTTATTGAGCCTAATTAAGCCTAATTGTATTGGATTTAATTTGGTCTAATTGTGCTTAACCTATTTTAATTAAGTTGGCTCAATTTGAATCAAACCATCTTGTTTTAAATTCTCTGCGCCACCCAACTTCCTTGCGCCCATTTGAATTCACGAGAAGAAATTTTCTCATGAATTTTCTCCCACGCAAAGCTCTCTTACACCCATATTTCTGTGCGCCAATTATTTGGATTAACTTGGTTTGTTACCCATCCAAATTCAAAGGGGTTTTGAATTTGAATGGATAACCAAATAACCATGCGCCAGCTTATCCTCTTTTGTGCGCCCCATATTCCACATGAGAAATGGTTTCTCATGAAAGTCTCCACGCACAAAAAAAAGGCCACGCCATCTCTTCTTTCTCACACAAATGGATGAGGATAAGATTGGTTGACACTTGAATTCAAATTTGATTTGAATTTAAGTGAGCAACCACCTGTTCTTATCCACTCACACGCTTTCAACATCTCTTGCGATGTTTTATAAAATGAGAAAGGGAGGGGGCATGGAAAAATAAAAAGAAAGAAGAGATAAGGGGCATGGGGAGGTTCTGGAAAAATTTTGAAGTGTTCAAAATTTATCGAGAGGAGAGAAAAAGGAGAGAGAAGTGGGCGTAGGGTTTTTGGTGTGTACCATAGGGTTTCTACCTAGGGTTCGGGAAGTGAGATTGATGTGCCACAAGTGTCGTGAGTCCATCAAATTTTAGGGAGAGATCCATCAGCCTCTCAACCAATTATGCAGACGATCCGGAGCATCCGAGGAGTCGGCATACATCGATCGAAGGAGTTCGATCAACATCAGCCATCAAAAGGGTGAAATCACGAACTAGCATTCGTGAGGAACCAATCAGATGGGAGCTTCGTGTGGATGATCTGCAGAGATCAGACACTAGTGTGACTGTGACGTGACGATCAGAGCCCCCCGACAGTGATCAGATTGCGATGATCGACTACTCGCAAAAGGTGATGTTTCTGAACACAGTACAGTAAAAAGTTTACTGTTTTAAATTTGAATTTCAGATTTAAATGCATGCTGTTGTATCATATTTAGATCCTAGTATAGGGTTAATTAGTATTAATTAATGAGATTGATTAATAATTTTACTGTAAAATAATAATTTTAAAAAAGTTTTAAAATTATTATTTTTCTCCTATACTGAATTATCGCTTCACACACAACTCTCACTGGTAGGGTATCAAAATATTAGTACACAATCCCTACTAGTAGGGTATCAAGATACTAGCGCATAATCTCTCCTAACAAGATGTCGAAATACTAGCATATAATCTCCACTGATAGGGTATCAAAATATTAGTATTTAACCTCCACTAGTGGGGTTCGAAACAGTCAGGCTGTGAGTCAAAATTTATTTCAATCAAAATACTTTTTCATATTCAAATTCAAAAAGTTATAAACCATACGATGTCAAAATCAATCGATATAATCCATATTAAAATCAAGATGATCGATCATAATCATTTAACATTTCAAAAGAACATTTAGCCATATTTTAGTCTCAGTGTGGAGATACTGCGGCCAATTGGAAGCTCCTGTTAAGGCCCTTCTTCCTTAACGAAAATGATGTTTACTTGAGCATATTCAGCAATTCAAAATATCATGTATCAGATTCATAATCATGTATATTTTAATATATAAATATTTTATAATTTACTGATAAATCTAAAAAAAGTGAAGCATTACTTACCTCACATATACTCCAATGAGTCCATATTTTAGAAATTTCTCTCTTCAAAACTTAATACCCAAAATTATACTTTTAATCGTAATTATTTTCAAAATAAAAATCCTAAGTCTTCATAGGGCTGGCTGACAGGCTATGCGGTAGCACCGACATCCAGTCGGTCTTATCTAGAGCATTAGATCGATCAATATATATATCAAGAGTCAGGATAGGATGCTAGGATGCAATTGATGATGAGATCTCATGATACTTGGCCCGATCAAGATGGATGCTGGTACACTGTCCAGCGATCACAGATCAAGATCGATTACTAAGCTCTATCAAAAACATCAAAACAAAACCCTTTACTTGATCAATCTTAGAGAGATATGATTCATAGAGGAGCAATAATTTTAGAGAGAGAAAGTGAGACTTTTAGAGAGAGAAAGTAAAGAGAGAAACTAGAGAAAGTGGGAAGAGAGAGGAAGGAGAGAAGAGAGAGGAACTAATTTTCAATGAAGAAGGAATGGGTCTTACCTTAGGCTCCTACTGGCTTTCTAACCCAATTTTCAATGGGCACAATGAGAGGTTGCAATGGATATGGAAGAAAAAGGGGGCATCTCTATTGAGGTTTCAACAGTCGATGGTGGGGGATTTCGCAAGGGACTAGATCCCTTTAAATAGAGGTGGAGAGAGAAGGAGTTGGACTCCTCCCTGGTGTCAGATTTCGACTTCGATCAGGAGTCTCTGAGAAAGGCTTCTTTCACCTCAGTGAAGGAAAGACCTTCTACATAAGGTCGGTTGAAAATTGATCAGGCTTACAATGACTACAAAGATCTCAGGTATCAATCAAGGCAGAGAATCCTCACCCTACCCAAAGTCTGACTTACCAAATCATTGACCATGTGGCACAAACTAAAGGGCCCGATCCCAAGATCAAGGACTAGGCAATGGATAGATGATGTGAACCATGAGACCACTCCATTTAAGAAGTCAGGATTTATCTTATTTATGAAAAATTCATTACAAGATAGTTCCATTTTGACGTAGTTTATTACAGCAAAGAAAAAGAAGAACAAAAGGTAAAAGCCTCGGGTTCGATCAACATCCTCCGGCCTCTTCAATGGTGCATGCATGGAGAAGCACTCTCTAATGGCTACCGGTTCCCACCAAAGGATATTAGGGATGGCATGACTAGTTTCATCCACCTCCCAAACACTCCCTCAAGGTAGGCCAGAATGCTAGGCTGGGGGGCAGAAGACTACCCTCTAGAAAGGTCCAAGACCTTTCTATGGAGTACAATACAAAAGAGGCCCCCGAGCAGTCGTTCGCTCCTCGTCTGGATCAATGGCTGGCGCAACTTGCTACACCTCGATTAGGCCAATGCCCAAAAAGATGGAACTTTAACAAAGGGAGTCCACTCTGTGTCTGGGTTGATTGCAACATCATCAACCTAATGCCTAAGCAGGAGCACCTCTCTGTCTGCTATTTTTAACTATTTCTCTAGTTGGATTTGAGGCTTGCACCCAAGCCAACACCACCACCATCCCAACACTGGAGCAGCAAGATTTTCCAACACCTCCCATGCCAAGAAAAAATGACCACATGTGTAACCCCTTTGGGCACCCCACGGTAGACAGGAGGTGGGGGAAAGCCCCTCCAACGAAAGGCAAATGCTGATGATACTTGGATAGGTGGTGGAATGGCACCATGGTAGCATTATGGAAGATAGGCTAGGTGGGCCCTGCCCTAGATGGCAGGGGGCCCCTAATTATAAAGGGGGCAGGCAGAGGGATGCCCCTCCACTACCCCCGGTTATGTGTCAAGTGTCACCACCGAAGGGGCTTTGGAGACCATGCCTCTCAGAAAAAAGAGCGCAGTCCTTTTGGCAGTCTATCATCTTTGAAAAATATCAATATTAAAGACTACGCATCTCGAGACTCCTAGATTGGATAGTCCTCAGCTATATGATTCACAAAGCGATCTGTCCCAAATGATTAGTGGGGTGTGGTATGAGGCCAATTGATGCCAAATACATAGCGAACCAATCTGGGACTTCCAAGATTCCACCCATTGTGTGCATTTCGAGAAAAAGGTTGGATCAACAATCGATGTCTAGCTACTCCCTTTGTCTGAAGCAAGAAAATCACTCCCAACTCAGTTGTGGGGGGCAATTGTTATAGGGGCTGCCCAATTATTGGATCCCTCCTCTCTCTGTGCTGCGGCTGGCTGCCTGTTGATACCATGGATGGGCCGAACCACACCAGAAAGCCTGAGGAATGTTCATTCGCTTAAGACTAGGCAATGCCATGGTACCGGTATGCACCCGACCTCCATTTTGGTCGGCCACCAACCCTGAGGTCGGGACCTAGCCGATGATGGGGATGCAATGACTTGCATGCTATGTAGGTGCGAATGCATCCGAAGTGAGGTCTCAGTCCCACTCTGACTTTGGACCACCAATTCATCGATGGTACACACGGTCCTTGAAACCCTCTAGTAGCCTTTCAGATGCAGCCGCACACTGTGACTGACACCCATGGTTTACCAACTCTTCCCGTGGGTATGGCTGGCTATCAGAGCCCACAACTTACAACCTTGGACAAGGGGTAGTGGCTGACACAGCAACCTATCAGATAATGGTGCTGTAGGTTTAGGCAGCCACCAGCAGCTTGTCAGATCGTGGCTTAGCAGGCCTCGGGTGGCCAATGTGACTCTAGCATAGTAACCTATGGCTCCACCTCTATTTAAAGAGGTAAAAAAAAGGACCTTGAGGTAAAAAGCGGAGAGAGGCAAGTCGTTCACCAGACCTAGAGCTCTCCTTTCACTTTCTCTCGCTATTTTTTTCTCCTTCATCTATTCGTTAGACTCTGACTTAGGCATTAGAGGGTCCTTTGTCCGACACACTTGGACTCGCAGATTTTTCTTGCAGGTCCGACCATCTCAAATGGTGGCCACCACCTGCTAGGATGTCAGGTCGGGCTCTCCATGGAGACGCTACTGGAGTCGAGTGGAAACACAATCTTTTTGTTCTTTGACAAAAGTAACAAGGGTTAACATCCAAACAAATTCAAAACTAGGAACATAGAAGAAAATAAACCTGTTAGATAAACTAAAAATAGATTCAGAAAGATACACATAGAAGACTTTCAATGTTTGTGTAGATAAAAGTGCTGATACATCATGAATGTCATAACCAACACAAGGAAAAGTTGGTTCATAAAGCATTCTTTTGGAGCATACACTTCATTTAAAAAACTTAGGCACTAATATTAGTAATTATTTTTTGATAGATTATTAGCAAAAAAGGATAATAGAAAACTTTCTATCTAAATAAAGCACAGCAACATGGGTGATGGTACTTATCAGCAAAAGGAAAAAAATAAAAAAATAAAAAACAAAACAAAGAAGAAGAAGAAGAAGCATGAATCCTAGGGTCTCATTCCTTTTCTTGTGATTTTCTTTTTTTCACTCCAATGAAAAAATAAAAAACCAAACAAAGAAAAATTAGTGCTCTACAGGAGAATGAAGCATCTCCACCCCAAAATGATGTCCACAAGAAATAAAAATAAAATAAAGCTTCTTAAAATCATGCAGTAGAAAATAACAAATGATGAAGTGTCACTGAATATGCTAAAAATCCTTAGGAGAAAACTAAGCATATTAAGCATATCTGCTTTTAAAGATGCCCACAAGCACCAAGAAAGAAACAAAATAGAATATAAACAGACATATAGAAAGATGATGATAGCTTATCACACCTCTGACATAAGATTGCTAGCTGGAGTTATGGCAACCATCACATACTCAAAGAGAACTCTCCTTACAAGCATGTAAGATATTATTATATCATAAAGCAAGAAATGGAATAAACAATCAACTAAGTAAATCCAAAATCTAAATAACTAAAATCCAAACTTTAATACCATAAAATTCAATGATATTCACAAAACAAAGATAACATCTTCTGGTTGATAAGCATATTTATTATCTAATTACTGTACTAGTATAAAAATGATCAATATCTCCTAATTAGTACTGGTACAACTTTTCGTACTAATCTCAACTCAAGCTTCTTGGAGCAAGATTTTGAGGTCCCATGACTTTTGGCAACACCATCAAGTATGGATACATGGACTTTGTTCTGAGTTTGTTTCCAACTCTTGTGACACATACCTTCTATAAGTATGTAATAATTAGTTCGTTGGACTAGACAAGCCCTAGTTTGCACATAGTTTTAGATTAAATTTAGATGATCTTCCTTGCTGTCTTTATTCTCAGAACTGACGATAAACTGAATCAAATCAGAGATTATGTATACAGAAATGATAATGGAAGAAAGGAATAAATATGAGATAGAAGATTGGAAGAAACAAGAAGGAAAAAGAAATATGAGAAAAATGGTGTGCACAGAGCAGAGAGATTAATTCAAATATCATTCATGTTACAAGGTTGCTTCCAGCAAACATACAGTAACTAGAAGTAGAATGTCAAATATCACAAGCACCTGCCGGCATCACAATATCCCTGAATAGCAAGATGGCCTTGATTCTGAAACCGCAAGCCTCTTCCAAGTAACCACCAAACAGCATTTTAGTTTAGATTGACATATCAAGCTCTCTAGTTTGATCTTTTTATTGAAAAAAAAAGGTAAAAACAAAAGTCAAAGCAAAACCAATTGTGAAATTTTTGGTGTCGGTATGGAAAAATAGAAAAATGGTACGAGACCTCCCATCCACAAACATTTCCTTTACACTGATGGATGCTGAGATTGGTGCTAAAACCATCAATTATCTTGTGATGGTATGACAGTTAGTGTTGAGAAATATTTGGTACCAGTACTATTTCATCACTTGAGAAGGGGCTTCAGAGCATAGCATAGCAAACAAAGTAACATCTCAACATCTGAGATCATTTTAATACAAACTCCAGGTTCAGTATAAACCAAGTTCGGTAGTTGAAATACTAGAATAGAAAATAAAGGGATGTTACACATGAGCTTTACCATTTAGACGGTATTTACAGCATCATACCTAGAAATTCAGCTACCCTTCTACTTGGCTTTTAAACCATTTGTTTTATCTCAGACATTCTGACACATACAACAATTATAGCTACAAACAAGCCAAGGAGGGCTCTATCATCTCCTAAAAGCATTTCAAGAATGCTTCACATCGGAACAAGTCCATACTTTTCTATGGTGAAAATTTGAAGAATTCATTATACTGCACTAATGGCATTTCATGGGAGATTAGCTCACAGGAGAAGTGAGAGAAATGGACATGATAACAATACAACAATATATTATTATTGAATAAAAAGCCCATGGATGGGATTCAAATATAAATAGCAAATTTCTCATCTATCATGCCTTTCAAATGCTTGCATCGTGCCAATAACATGGTCAACTTGTCATTATTTATAGACAAAGATGCAGCTATCTATTATTTATTTCTATCCTTTTTTTTAGGGAGTAATCATCAGCAAAGTTACTGCCTCTGAAATCTCCATCAGTTTTCCTACTTTCAGCATGAGTCTTGGAAATGCATTGTGCCAATAACATGGTCGACCTGTCATTATTTATAGATAGACACAGCTACCTTCTGTTTGCTTCTATCCCATTTTTCTAGAGAGTAATCACTAGCAAAAGTTATTGTCCCTGAAATCTCCATCAATTTTCCTATTTTGAGCATCAGTCTCGAAAGCACAACCATCTTCAAGGGTGACCCCTGGGGGTGAACATGCAGGCATGTGAACTGATGAGGGTTGCTCTCCAAATGATCTACAGCAGATTTGATAAAGTTCATCAAAGGGCACTTCCTTCAAAACATAATGCAGTGGTTGTTGCTATTCAGCATCTGTCTCACAGAGGGAATCCATTATGGAAAGATCCAACACATAAGCAACTGAGGCCACCCCAGATTCCAAATTCAGCAGTCACCAATTGTAGATCCGCCTGAAAATTGTGACCCATCTTGGAATAATGTAATAACATGAACCATGTAGCTCAAGACCTGCACCCTTCTGTACCATTACACTAGCCTCCATGGTAGCTAGATCCCAATCCAACAATCTACATGATTGTGTAAGATGCTTGATCAAGCAATCTTCAAAGGCTAACTTTTGATTTGGAATCTGCGAATCCATATCAGAACCTTGGCTCAAAAAGAACAGGTCGTAGGGAAAATTTGGAAGTTTGCGACCCTTTATTGCTCTAGCGAGTGGCTCAATTCTTGTAGGGGAGCTCCAACCAATACTTGGTAAAAACATGTCGGCTATCATTCTCTCTCTGTTTGATTTCTCTAGCAGATCAACTTCAGAACAAGGCCAACGGATTGGGTTCATGGATGCTGCAGTCAGAATTTCCTCCACCAATCGGTCCAGGGCATTGTTGCAAGCTAAGATGCAACAGTCTGGATCCATTTTAGAGGCATTACAATTGTCAAGAACCCTCACTGAAGATCTCAAATAGCTCGAGACCAGTTCACGGGTCTTCACTAGAAGTGGAGAAGGTTATTGAGATGAACTGTTTGCTAGCCACTGTAGATCCTCTCTCAATTTGTCATCATCGAAGAAACCAAAGTGCTCTCTATCAACTAGGAAAACAACTGAGAACAAGTTTACCCTTGTTATGTCTGCATCATGAAGACCAAGTCTCTTAATTGTTGTGGCTGAAGGATCAGCAGTCTCTTCTTTGTATGCATCATCAACTACTATGAAAAGAGGTAGGCTCAATCCAGAAGGTATAGACATCAAAAGGTTCTGAAGCCGAACCCTTTGAATTTCCCATGGAATGCTTTCTGATACCAGAAACATAATGCAGCTTGCACCAGCAAAAATATCATCACAAGCACATGGCTGCTTGTGGACAAACATTGCCTCCCTAATGACAGATAATGAGCAGGCTTCTGAAAAACAATTTTTGTTGATCCATTTCCCGAAAGAACTATTTCTATATATTGATCCATTTCTTCCATATTGATTGAGATGATGAAACCATCAGCTCATCATTTTCTTTACCAGACCCCATGAGTTTTGAGAGCAACCATCTTGAAGCCAAACGATTGGTTTGACCCGTTGTGACAGTTCCCTGGAAGCAACTTCCAGCAAAGGCATTTGGCATCGGGATTTTTTGCACTTAAAATTGGTGCAACCAGTTCTGAGACATTCAGTGTTGACCATGATTTCCCATATCTTGCATATCTCTCTCTTGCAATGTAATCAATATGGAGCTTGCTTCTGGCTTGTCTTGGTGGCTTCATTAAAAGATAAAGTAAAATAAGGAACTAAATTTAACGTAATGTATAACTTTACAAATAATCTATGGAGATCAGAGACATATCATGCAGGTAACTTACTTCTTTAATTTGTCATTCTGGTGGTCTTGCTTCTTCAATTTGTCGTTCTGGTGGTCCTACTTCTTCAATTTGCCGTTCTAGTGGTCCTAACGAGAGTGAACTCAATGAACTCGCAAGGAGCTCTATTTGTTCCCCATTTTTCCTCCACAAGGATGTTATCTGCTTCCATTTTCTGGTAGTCAATGATGTAAAGCATAACTGTCAACTCCTGTTTTTAAAACCTGAGTCATGTGAAAAACAAAAGCAATAAGAAGCATTAAATAAACAAACCTTACAATCAACTTCAGCTTTTCATTGGCAACTTCATTCTTCGGACACAGAATGATTTTTGATGCTTCATTATCTAGGCTTTTGCCTGCTTCTGTCTGAGGGGCTGTATTCTCGACTATGAGCTTGGAGTTTGAGAATCTAGGTGCTTCAGCCTGAACTATAGTTGTCTCCATTTGAGGCAAGATTCCCTGACCCATGGAGGTTTCTCCATCTAATTCAGTTATTTGTTCATCCTCATCATTATGTATTGAATTATCTTCAGTTACACAGCTAGCAATCGGAGGGAAGATTTCAGTCATTTTAGCCTCATTTTCTTCTGTTACAGTAGCTGGCAGTGGCCCCACAAATGGTTGTTCAGTTTGTGTGGCAGCCCTAACAACATTATCAAATTTATAATCACACGCTTCTTCATTGCTTGTATTAACCCAATCTTCTCTTTTGGATGGTTCAGTTCTCTGAAGAATGCCATCTGGGACATCTGATGCAACTTCTATTTCTTCAGAGAGGTCTGAGATATTAGGATCAGAATAAACATCATCAACAATCCTCTTGGACTTCTTGAGGTGCACAAGTTTTGGAAACTTGGTTGGAAAATCGACGTCCTCATCATTATGTACCGAATCATGTTCAGTTGCACAGCTAGCAATGGAGGGGAGACTTCAGTCATTTAGCCTTATTTTCTTCTGTTATAGTAGCTGGCAGTGGCCCCTCAAGTGGTTGTTCAGTTTGTGTGAAGCCCTAACATCATTATCAGATTTATAATCATGCACTTCTTCATTGCCTGTATTGACCCAATCTTCTGCTTTGGATGATTCAGTTCTCTGAAGAATGCCATCTGGGACATCTAATGCAACTTCTGTTTCTTCATAAAGGTCTTAGATATTAGGATTAGAATAAACATCATCAATAATCCTTGTTGACTTCTTGAGGTACACAAGTTTTGCACACTTGGTTGGGAAATCGAGACTTCAGTCATTTTAACCTCATTTTCTTCTGTTATAGTGGCTGGCAGTGGCCCCTCAAGTGGTTGTTCAGATTGTGTGACAACCCCAATATCATTATCAGATTTATAATCGTGCACTTCTTCATTGCTTGTATTGACCCAATCTTCTATTTTGGATGATTCAGTTCTCTGAAGAATGCCATCTGGGACATCTGATGCAACTGCTGTTCCTTCAGAGAGGTCTGAGTGAGAAATGGACCTTCCTTCACCATATACATCTCTTCATATTTTTTTGAAACAAATCCATGATATTTCAGAAAACCTTCAACATCCTCCTGAATAGGGTAAAGAAATGTTCAGAGAATTAAGTTCTGCAGAAACGAACTTGATGATTAACCAGCAGCTAAATGGCAAATTATGCCTCCATGCCTAGCGAGTACACAACATGTGCAATGGGAATTCAATGGTTTTTCTGAAGACCTCTGTGCAAAGCAGCAAGTGCCTTTGTTCTTATCTGGAGAAAAAGTGTTGCTTAACTACATGTACTCATAAAATACAATTACAGTTCTATAAAAGATGTAGTAGGGCTAAATCATGGCTAGTAATGCTAATCCTGTATTGAGGACATAAAGCATATAATAAATTAAAAAAAATGCAAGAACCATAATCAAGGTAATGGCTGGTTGAACTGAAACCATCATCGGATAACCATTGTAATGAGATTAAGGCTGTAAACATGTTGGGTGCGGATAAGCACATCCAATTTGAGTTGTCTTGCACGTGCGTGCATGAGACACACACACCCAGAGAGAGAGAGAGAGAGAGAGAGAGCTTGCAGATTGCAAGGTGAGATTAGCTACTCATTGCTTTTAGGCTCAGCATTTTTTTCTCAACCTGTACCTATGAAAAATGACGCACACAGTAATTCAATGCAAAAACAATATATTCTTTTAAAACTACTTAGGTCCTTGATGAAAATGGATGCAAAAAGAATCAAAAATTAACAATAACCCTCAAAACACATTCAAAACCACATCGAAGGCATGCATATCCCTCATGTCCTTTTCTCTTAAGCTCAATTGGCTGCATGATATGAACATAAAATCCCTTGCATGTCAATTTTGATCAAGACATCATCAGCTTCAATTGGCCTCGACACAGTCTTCAAAATGAGAAAAATCGACATGTTTTCCTTGCCATTATGATTTATTTATTGATCATGCAGCCAATGCAATCTTACTTACAAGAATCTCTTCCACCAACGTGATGCTACACCTAATGGGATCCTGGGAACTTCGTCTTTGCTGCTACTTTGTACTAAGGACCATATTCCATCAACACAAGGATCAATCCATTCCCACAGATTCCTTTCATGCTTTTCGCTAGTAAAAGATGTAGTTATTAGAACAAATTGAAATAATGCATTGAAAGAATCTATTACAAGAGTAGGGATAATAGAATTGAAGTAAATTTCAGGTTCATTGATGTATCATTCATTTTCAATGGGATATCAAGGAAATCCAAGCATGATATTCAGACAGCATCAGTGCATGTACTTGTATAACAATCATATGAATTGCATGTGAAAGGAATGTAGATTACGTGGAAACATATTTACCTTGGCAAAGTGAGCATGCATCAAGCAGCCCTGCAGGTGAGTTGCTTTTCTTGCGGGGCGAAAGAAGGCGATATAATTACCTATTCTACATGCTTTGGAATGACAGAACCAATGGATTCTGTTATATTTCATTGTTATTATATTAAAAATAACTGACCATCAATACACACAAATACCTTGCTACTTCTCAAGCAAATAAAATTTCTGGAGTGCATCTAATCTCTGGAGTCATCTTAGCAAGGTCAAGTGAGACCTCTGCAGGTCCCACCTAAAACAGAAAGAGGGGAAAAGATCAGCTAAAAATTGTATATGGTTTTAAGCCATAGCCAAGATGAAAGACAGCTTACTTTGTATCCTGGATGCTTATCCAACTTGAGAAGTGCTTAATAACCACGAAACTCCTCTTCTGTTGGAACATTGATTCCCTTCTTCCTCTGGTCATCATACATTTGAAACAACTCGACTGATGTCTTTCCCATTTGTTCTATGTTCAAGTGTGCATCAAATCCTTCTGAAAACCCCTCGCCTTTCTTGTATTCACACAACTCATGCATCGCAATGATTTGGAGTCTTATCTGATGTCAGAAAAGGAACAGCAACTGCTTAACTTCTATTGCATATGGCAGCAATGCGCGAAAAAAAAAGAGAGTAAATAAAACTAGAACTGAATTATACTATTTGCTCAAGCATAATGACAGCCTGTTGGTTGAAAATATGTTGCATTCTGAGGTCCATCCTTGTCGCCTACATTCTATCCCACAAAAGTTGTAGATGCTCAAAATGTTGTCCTTGTATGGTTGATCCGGCAAACTCAGAAGATAATCAACCATCTTCTGCAAGACTGGCATAGGCCTTATCAAGTCAGCTTCTTGCTCAGCTGTCCTACGACACTGCATGAATCAGATAAGAAATTCAATCATGCTTCCTGTCATAGGTGATGAGAGGTAATTTTAGAACAAATTCTATCAGGTGGACATGAGATGAAGATTACTCGTCAACTACCTTTTTGACAGCAAGAAATTTGGTAGTTTGGTTTCTTTTTCCATCCAGGCGCTCGTACCTATCCAGATCTCCTTTTGTTTCGTGCTCCTTCCGTTCAGATTCTGAATCATGATATCAATCCAGCTTATTACTCTCAATGGTTTCCAATGCTCTTCAAGTTTTGGCAAAAAAGGACAAGCAGTGACCATCTAATAACTATTACCATAAGTGAATACACAACATTATGATATCAGAAACCTTGAACATATCCGGACAAAGCCCAACCACAACTTGAGATGACTCTGGGCCTTCAGTATGAAACAAATTGTCATCGCTAGATAAATCACGTGCTAATTCAATATTCTCATCTGCATTGCATTTGTCTTAAGAAGCTTGGTTCTCGTTATTTCCTGAAGGTTTGCACTTCACAAGATCATGCAGGTTCTGAATTGGTTGGCTTAGTTCAACATTGCGGCGGGCCAACCGCTTTGCCTTCGGTTGCATTTCCGTGCATTGAAATTTACTTCAGAACATGTCGAAGGCCTGAGATATATACTACAATTGTTTTCCTGAAGAAAGCCAAGGTAAGCAAAATGGTAGCAAATACCTTTCTGAATCAGATTGTGTAGAAGATGTTGCCAAATCATCAGCAGAGGGTACAGGAGATCTAGCTCTTTTGCTTCCATCACAAAAAGAAGGCCTTGGTGGAGATGACGTTCCACTATCATGTGCACCAGAATAAGATACAACTTGGTGATTGCTCTGTCGAGGTGGGAACTCATCATAATTTACTAGAGATTTCCTTCCACGGCCCAATCTTGGAGTGGATATATGAGGCCTGAAAAACAATTGCGACAGATGTCATCCATCAAGATAAAAAAATGTTAAAATAAGGAAATAGCAGAAACAATGATAATTTCTTACTGTCAGGGATACAATGAATATAATGTTTCATAAAGCATATCAAAACGCAGCAAGGTTTCAAAAAGGACACATATTTATGTCTTCGGGCTTTTAATTTATAGCTAATATACAATGAACGGTGTTAGTATAAGCTATGCAATGATTTATTATCTCAATCCAATTGCTGATAAGACCATTCGAAGAAGAGCAAAGAATTAAAAAATCATTCAAAAAATAAAGAAAGAAACTCACGTTTGCACTTCTTTAGGAGAAAAATTAGACTTCTGGACAGAGCGATTGCTTCCAAAAGCCGAGGTCGTGACCTTATCCTTTTTGAGGTTTTAGCATTCCCATTTTCAAAGCACATGTTTGCATGAGTTTGCAATCTATCAACGGGAATCAAGGAGAGAGATCAGACACTTCAACACAGTTAAGACGATTGAATATTTCAAATATGAATAAAGAGCTATAAGAAAGCTGAAAAATGTAGCAAATGACACCAGGTAACATGAAGTGCCTTGATGCAGGTGCGCATGGTATACAGGAAACTCAAAAATGATGAATGATTAAGATTAGGATCGTATTGTAAATTGTAAAGGGGTCAAACTAAATATGATCACAAATTGTAAGATTCTTTTCAGTTTCTTGGAAACAATAAAGATAAGGTTCGAACAATATGAGGTGAGATGCAATATTAAATTTGATTAAACAAATAATTAGTAAGTACATTTTTTGACCACCATAAGGTGATATTTATATGACGTAAGAAGCATAATTAAATTTTATTAAATAAATAATTAGTAAGTGTACTTTTTGACCATCAGTTATAAACATCACGCCTCCAATCCAGAACCTAGGCCCGGGAGTACGGCTCACGGCCATGCTACCAGCAATATCTAGCAGTAGAGAGCCAGTGGTGACCGCAAAGAAAACTATGAAAAAGGCTCAAAAACCAGAGCAATTGGGCCTTTTTCCTCTTTGGACGTGGGCCGTTCATCGGCGGCAATCGTCTCACCATGAAGGTTCATAGGGAGGCTGAGGGACTGTTGAAAAATTGGTAGTACTTGATGATGATAGAAATATTGATCATTATGGAAACGGCTTCAAGGCGTGCTGCAATGCCACTATCCTTAAGGATTTATTCGCCTCCACCAGTAGTGCAATAGGGTTGCATGTGAGAGCCTTGAGGATACAATGAAGCTCACGTTCGGCGGTGCTTTGCACTTAGCAACAACGAACTACTAGAACACGCCGGTATATAGAATTGTTTAACTCTAGTGATGCCTTCTGCAGCAAATACCACTAGAGATGATCCTTGTTGTTAAGAGAACAGTAGAGAGAATGATGTTGTTGTTCATTCTGAATCATTAGGATTGAATACTTATAAAAATGGATAGGCACTTAACTACCGAGCAGTTGCAACCATTCATAATTTCCGAACAGTTGCATCTGTTCCTAATATTTAGTTTGAATTTTAAATTTCCAAACAGTTGCATCTGTTCATAATATTTAGTTTGAATTTCAAATTTCAAATGAAATTTTTAGAAGCTTCTAGAAATTCAACTGATAAAATATAATTTTCAGCCTAGTGCGTCGCGTGCCATCTTTTGACCATTAAATATTTAAGGTCGCATAGGTGGCTCATGTATTAGGCTAGCCTATCTAGTATTCATCCAATCTAAATTTTACCGTGGAGAATTCTTTATATACTAATAAGACTCATTCTCTGTAACCAATACGAGACTAAACTTTTGTGGATAACTCTTATGATAGTCCTACATGAAATTCATGTTATACGAATTTCATTTTATCTCAATTTGGTCCCCACAAATTCTCTCTATATAAATAGATATTTATATTTTGAAAACAAATTTTCAACATAGGGACCGGACATGGTGGCGCAGGAGGCCAGAAAAAAGGGAGAGAATGTTGGAAAACAGGGGATGTAGAAGAGAGGCCGTTCTTGATGGTTTTTTGGCCAATTTCTTGGCTGACGGATATCTTGGCCAGTGAGTCGGTTTTAGCCGTTGGCCATTCACCATTGTCAATTTCTTGGTCGGCGACAATCCTAATCCCAAAAGAAAAAGAGGGATGGATCGGCTCAGGATTTGGTGTCCAAAGATAGTGGGGTAGGTTGTTGGAAATAGAGAAAAGAATGCTAGAAAATAGGGGATGTAGAATAGAGGCCCATCTCTAGTTTTTCGACCAATTTCTTCTCCATCCGACTTCTTGGCCATTGGCCATTCACTCGTCACCGATTCTTGGCCAGCGACAATCCTAATCACAAGGAAAGAAGAGGGATGGATCGGCTCAAGGTTTTGTGTCTAAAAATGGTGGCACAGATGGCCAGAACAAGTAGAAAGAATGCTTGAAAATAGAGGATGTGCAATGGAGCCCTTTCTTGGTGGTTTTGGCCATTGACCATTCACCGACGGTGATTTCTTGCCTCATCACAAAAGAGGTTGGAGATTGGGGCTCCTATCGGCTCCAACAATTGCTGCGGATTTTATTTTCGATGGCCATAGCGCTAGAGATTATTGAACTCGAAAGGAGAAAAAAAGGGTATTACAAGAAAAAAATATTTTTGTGATGAAATTATTTACGATAAAAATATTTATCGTCAATAAAATTATTTACGATGATAAAAATATTCATCATAAATAATTTAATATTTACGATAAAAATAATTTTTCAGCACAAATAGTTGGGTATCAGTGATGAAAATTTTTTTTCATTGTAAATATATATTATTTGTGATGAATATTTTCATCATAAATAATGTCTCATTTATTTTAATTTTAAATTTTTAAATATTAACGATGAAAATATTTTTATAGTAAATAATTTAAGTATTTATGATGAAAAATATTTTTTCATCGCTAATAAGTTTATTTCCAATGAAAATATTATCTTTGTCAATAATTTAAAAAAAATTAAAAATTTAAAAAATTTAAAAATTATAAATTATTTATGATGAAAATATTTCATCGTAAATAACTTAATTTTGAGATGCAAAAATTTTCATCATAAATACTTGATTATTTATGATGAAAATATTTTCATCATCAATAGTAAAAAAATTAAAAATTAAAAAAATTAAAAATTTCTTATTATTTACGATGAAAATTTTTCATCGTAAATAATTAAGTGTTTACAATGAAAAAAATTTTTGAATTGTAAATACTTAATTATTTATGATGAAAATATTTTTATCATCAATACTTTAAAAAAATTAAAAATTAAAAAAATTAAAAGTTGTTTATTATTTGTGATAAAAATATTTCATCGTAAATAATTTATGTTTATGATAAAAAATATATTTGCATCGTAAATAATTTATTATTTATGATGAAAATATTTTCATCACTAATTTATAAAAAAATTAAAAATTATAAAATTATAAAATTTTAATTTTAATTTTGTGTAAGACAACTGCATCTATTTTTTGTAGCAGCTGTATACATCTTTTGTCCTTTTACGTAGTAAAAAAGTAAATTTGAGTTATGATCCAAACCAAATTTTTTGTATGAAAAAATAATATGAAAGTAGGTGATATTCTCGGATTAGAATGAATAGATCTTTTTGAATGAAATGAGCTATATATTTATTTGCGACATAAAATTCATCTATTCATCACTATCATTGTTTCTAGTGATATCAATGAATCTTTCTGATGGAGTGTCTGCCTTAAGCTGTATAAAAAGAGCCTCCTTTCATGCAAAAACCATATAGTTAAGCAGCGCATTCTAACATGGCTTCTATGATCTCAAAAAGTACCGCACGTTCCGCATCGATTGATGCTCAAATATATCTCTGTAGGAGTTTCAATCATGAGAAGACAAACCATACGAGCACTCATCTTCCTAGCAATAGAAAGCATAAATATGAGCTTGTGCTTTATAATACAACTTGCACTACCTGCAGGTCTGTTTTGATTCTGGTTAATTGCTAGATCTTTGATGCTCACACAATTCCTCGTGAATTTCTCAAACTCGATCCTCATATGCATGCGATATACAAGCTTCTGGATCTCTAATTTTCTGTCCCTATCCTATCGTCTAAATCTCAAGCTTGATGAATTTTTCTTACGATCTCAGAATTATCGCGATATTCTCATATTCCAACTTTCAGAATGAGGACTCCAAGAAAAAAATGAGCTCCTTGGAGATCAAAAACCTCAAAGCTATCGATCTCCTATAGTGTCCATTTTATTGTAAAAGTCGAAGAGTTATTCTTATAACAATTATTAGTGACATAAATTGAACTTTTCATCGTAATTATATTTTTTATATATGTAATTTTTTAAAGAAAAAAAAATTTTTTGAAGAAAAAATTATAAATAAACTATATATATATAATTTTTTTGATTAATAAAAAATTATTTTTTTGATGAAATTATTTTGAAAATTTTTTTAGACCAAAAATTTTTTAGATTAAAAAAATTAATTTTGTTTTTCATCATGAATAATTTTTTAGTGTCATTTTTTTTGTTAAATTTTTTGGATGAAAATTTTTTTTGATGGAAAAAATCCAAATTAATTTTTTATAAAATTACTATTGGAAAGATTTTTTTTAGACTGAAAAAATTTGAGGGGCAATTTTTTTTAATTATTAGAGATGAAAACCAAATTTTTATTGCAAATAGTCTTTAAATTTTTTTAAAAAAATTTTAAGAAAATTTATTTGTGATGTAAATTTATTTTTCATCAGAAATCATGTTTTAAAAATATTATTTTAATCAATTTTTGTGAAGAAAAAAATTGTTAATGGAAAAAATTTTTATTTTTTTATCAAAAAACCATTTCAAAATTATTTTTTTATTTTTTTGAAGAAAAAATTATTAGAAAGAATTTTTTTTTTGGATGGTATTTATTAGCAATGGAAATTGAATTTCTGTCACTAATAGGCTTATTAATGATGAAAATTTTATTTTCTATCATTAATAATTTATTTCATAAATTTTTTGAGCAAAATTTTTTTAGAGAAAAAAATTTTTTAGTGAAAAATTTTTTGGCAAGACTTATTGGCGATGTAAATTAATTTTCGTCATTAATAATAGTATTAGCGATGAAAATTTTTGTCGCTAATAGTTCTACATTAATAAAATGTCAACTTGATGTCCCTTTGCACGAAACCCTCTTCCTCCCCCGTCCCTCTCCGCTCTCCCCTCTCCGAGCTCTCCCCTCTCTCCTCTCCGATCGAGCTCTCTCCTCTCCCTCTTCGAGCTCCTCCCCTCCTCTCTTTCCACCAGTGACCGCATCTCCATCGTTGCTGCTGCCATTACCATTTGCCGCCGTTGCCATCCGTCGGAGGTAAGGATTCTTCCCATCCTTTTTTTTCGGTTGATCGGGACATCGGGGGTGGAGGGGGTTGCGGGGGTGGGGGTGGGTGGCTGGGGGCAACACGGGGGTAAGGAGGGGGTCGGGGGGTAGTCGGGGATGACACAAGGGTGGGGAGGGGGGCCGTGGGTGGTCAGGGGCGACACGGGGATGGGAGGGGGTTGGCCGGGGAGGGAGGAAGGTTGGCCGAGGTGGTCGGGGAGGGAGGAAGGGAAGAGAGAAACGAGGGAGAAAAAAGAAAAAAATAAAAAAAATCAAATATTAATCAAATATTTTATTATTTGATTAATAAAAATAAAATTTAGATCACGATCCGAATTAGATCGAGGTCAGGATCCGGATCGAGATCCCGATCTGGGTTGGGATCCAGATTAAGATCTGATCAGAATTTGAGTTGGGATCCAGGTCGTGGGGGCTTGGAGAGGGCAGCGGCACTGCGGGGGGTGAGTCGCAGGGGTGGGTGATGGCGACAGCACCATGGGAGCGAGGGTCGCAGAGGCTGAGTCCGAACAGTGTAGGATGGGTGACGGTGCCAGCACTGCGGGAGCAAGGGTCGCAGGGGCCGAGTGCAGAGCTCGTTTAGGAGAAAAAATATTTTAAAAAAATATTTTTAGATAAAAAATATTTTAGACAAAAAATAAAAAATAATTTATTATATATAAAAGATAAAATATGAATTAGGTTGGAGTCAAGAAAGAGGGGGTTTAATCGATCCGAACACAATTAGGTCGGCTCTAGGTCAGGCCAAATGTCTGTCTAAGCCCAGCCCGATGGCCAAATGGGCCCTATTTTTTTGGCTAGAGCCCGGCCTAAATGGTTTAGGATCGAGTCTGAAGCCTGTCCCGATGGGCCTCCTGATGGTCCGACCCACTTCCAGCCCTATCCACGGGACTGCCTCCACATTGCTGCTTTTGGTGAATTTGGAAGATGAGGGAGAGAGAGTGGAGGATACTCGGCATGGGATTGGATTTTGTATTATTATTTTATATTAATATTATTTTGCATGCTCAACTACTTGTAGTTTATTTTATATTTATTGCATAAATTTTTTAGTGTTACTACTAAAATTTATAAATTTTTTATTGTTCTACTAGCACAATGCACATTGCTTTTGCTTATTACAATTTAATTATTTTGTATGCTGTTTTGTATGCTTTTGCTTATTATAATTAAATATAAAAAATATTTTTATTTTAGAGAAAACTCTACTGAAATTTTTGATGAAAAAATTTTAATGCAGAGTTACTCATTTTTTGATATATTAGAAATCCATCTTTGAATGTATGTTCAGAGATGGTAGTTAAGTTGCATTGAACCGTAGATTCTCGTTCAAGAGTCGATCTTGATCGAGATCAGCTCTTGGATATCCCATATTCGAGTTTTTTGAAAAAAAAGTAATCTTATTATTGTTAATAGTTGATATTTTATTTCATTATGTGGTAATCAGCACTAATCTGTCTACTGTTCTCTGGGTATATAGTGGATAGGGTGCGTAGGCACCATATTGATGTCGTATACTTGAAGAATTATGGAGAGATGCTACCAAAATTTTTACAATAATGAAATAAAATATCAACTAATAACAATAATAAGATTATTACTTTTCTGAAAGGGATATGACCACACCTATTAGTAATGATTTGAAATAGATAGGATCATGCATTTTTGCTTCATTAAATTGGTGGAAAGAGATTTTTGTGTTATTGTTCAGTCTATATTCTTTAATACGTACTATTTTATATAAAATAATCTATTTATGGATCTGGATCGAGATTTGGTTTGAAATTCGGATCGAGATTCGATCTGAAATTTTGGTCAGGATCTGGTTTGGATGAATACCACTGAGAATTTCTTTGTTGTTAATGGTTTTTGTGTTTGTTGTTAGATGGATATCAACAGAAGTTGGATGAATACTAGAGATATTTTTTTGCCTGAATATTAAAAAAGTATTCGAGATTTTATTGAGTTTGCACAGCATAAGGCTGATAGAGCTAGTCGGATAAAATATCCATGCAAGAGATGTGTCAATATGGTATATCGTCACATAACACTTGTTAAGGAGCATCTGCTACGTTATGGTATGGATAAGAAGTATACTTGCTGGATATGATATGGGGAGGGTGATTCGAATGAAATTGTGTGCGGCGATGATGATACTGAAGATGATAATGATGCTGCTGAACCTATCAAGCATGGTGGTATATGATACGATCGTGATATTGTTGTTAGGACATCGTGATTATCAATCAAATTTTGATTTCAATAAAAATTAAAAATATATAGAAAGTAATGAGTCAGATCGAATCCATAGAGAAGGTAGAATTTTGATTTAAAATCTTTGATTTTGCAAAAAAAATAAAATTTTGGAGAAAATAATTTAAGTCGAAAAATAAAAATTAAAAATATGAAAAATAAATCAGGTACTAAGATCTACTAACTAAATCCTAGCATCTACTTGCAATAAAATAACTAACAAAAATTTAAAGAGTATAAAAATAAATTGATACTAAGATCTACTAATTAGATCCTAGCATCTATGTGCAAAAAATAAAAGACAGAAATTTAAAGTGCAAAAAAATAAATTTTTCATTAACTAGAATTAAAATTCAAGTACAAAAAATTAAAAAATAATAATAAAATAAAATAAAAATAAACTATAATAAGGATCCAAAGTTAATCAGTCTAGCCTCATCGAAAAGATGGTTGATGACCTCTCCACCATCTGTCGTACTCCGTAGAGCGAACTGGCTTCTCTTCTTCTTTTTCTTGGGTCCCTAAATCTATCTAATTTTTTTTTTCTATACTTTTTACTCAATTTTTCTACTCTCAAAGTTTATTCCCGGACCTCCTATTTATAGATGAATTTTTCATAATTTTTTGGTAAGAAAAAGAGTCATAAAACCTTTAGAAATCATATTAATCTTCTTAGGAATATTCCTGACCATCGGATGGAGCTTGAACCATCCAGATCTGCCCAGAAAATCTTCATTTTAATCCAAATCAAAGTCGGATCAAACCACAGCCATCCAATTTGGGTTTAAATTGGTTCTGGGCCATCGGATCGTGCAAAAGAGTCCTATTCAAAGTCGGCAACGAGTCTGGACCGTCGGATCTGATGATGGATGCATTTTCGACCGTTAGATCATGCAAAAACCTCTCTCTCACTGTGAGCCATGCCTGTGGACTGCGTGAAGTTTTCTGTGGACCGCACCTTATTTTTATGGACCGAGCAGTCGGTCCACCATGCATCGGAGGTAATATTTTTTATTTTTTAGGATATTTTGGCTCGATTTTTGCTCTGATTTTTTGCCTGAAAAATAGAAAAAAATATGCATTAAATTTTTCAAAAATTTTTCATCATTTTGGTACTTAAATTGCTTAATTAAATTAAATCTATTTTATTTTTATAATTTAATTTATTAATGAAATTAGGGTTTTAAGAAGATGTTAGCTCCATAAATTATTAAAAATACCTACAATAAATATAAAAATATGTCACTTATCACACCTCCTAACTTGAACACCGTGATAGGATCCCTGACAATGGCAAAAATTGATAGGATTAAGATGTTATCGTTAGGACACCATGATTATCAATCAAATTTTGACTTCAATAAAAATTAAAAATACGTAGAAAGTAGTGAGTCGGATCGAATCCACAGAGAAAGCAGGATTTTGATTTGAAATCTTTAATTTTATAAAAAAAAATAAAATTTTAGAGAAAGCAATTTAAGTCAGAAAATAAAAATTAAAAGTATGAAAAATAAATCTGGTACTAAGATCTACTAACTAGATCCTAGCATCTACTTGCAATAAAAATAAATAATAAGAATTTAAAAAATATAAAATAAATTGAGTACTAAGATCTACTAACTAGATCCTAGCATCTACTTGCGAAAAATAAAAGACAAAATTTAAAGTGTAAGAAAATAAATTTTGCATTAGTTAAAATTGTTGTCCAGCTATGCAACCCAAGAGGGGGGGGTGAATTGGGTTTCTAAAAAATTTTAAGCCCAACAGATAACTTATGAAGAACAAAACAATGGCTTTAAATCAATATTAATTACCTAAAGCAGTATTGCAAGGATATAATAAAGAAATAAGATAAAGCGATAAAGCACACCACAAACACAAGGATTTATAGTAGTTCGGTGCTAACCTTGCACCTACATCCACTCCCCAAGATCCCACTTGGGAATTTTAATCCACTATCCTTTGTATTCAACCCGAATACAAAACGTCGGAAACTCCGACACTAGCTATCCCAAGCTAGAATACAAGACGTAGGAAACTCCTACACTAGCTATCCCAAGCTAGATCACTTGTTTCTCGGGTACAAGTAAACCCAAAACACTCCGATTTCAGGTTCGGATCAACCTTTCCTTGTTTTGGAAATCCTCCAAAAACAAGAACAAAAACTCACAAAGAGTTAGAAAATTTTGAGCACAGATTAATACAATAACAGCTCCTTAAATGAGCAAATATAACAATAAAAGCTTTACTCAAATGAAGAACCCCTTTTTCAGATTTTCTCAAAGTGGATGAACGCTTGAATGCTTGAGAAGAGGTTGATTGTTGATTGAAGATCTCTTGAAGGCTTTGAACAATCTCTAGATCAAGGTTGAAACAATAGGCATGAAGAATTCTCTCCTTGAAAGATCTTGCTTTTCTCTTTCACAATCTCTCTGGTATATTGTGGATCCTCTCTCTTTTTCTCTTTGGATTTTTCGTTGATCTCAGGCTTTTTCTTGCAAATTTTGGATCCTCTCTTCTGTTCTTCTCTTTTTCCTCTTTTTCTCTTCTCTTCCGTCTCTTTTGATTTCACGTTTGATCCGCTATTTAATCTGCAATTTCTTTCACCATTTAAAGCATTTTGTAGCATTAGAAGCAAGAGAAAACAATTTAGGTAGATAAAGAGCCATTAGAGGATTTTTAGGAAGCATAAATGGCAATTAAAACGGGCAAAAAAATAGCCGTTGCTGACAATTCCCATCGCAGGGGTCGACTCATGAGTCGACTCATGCTTCAGGGGTCGACTCATGAGTCGACCTCTGTTGCAAAAACCAGAGAATGCGTTTCTGGAAATTCTTGGCTCAAATTAGCAGGGGTCGACTCATGAGTCGACTCATGCCTTGTGGGTCGACTCATGAGTCGACTCACAGGTCGTGCCAAGCCAGAAAACTAGCGTGCCAAGGAGAATTTTTGCGTGCCAATCAGCTCACAGTGCCATGAGTTGACTCATGAGTCGACTCATGCACTTCAAACCTTCATAACTTCAAAAATATAAGTCCAAACACAATGAAATTTTCACCAATAGATTTCAAATCATTTGTTCTACCAAATGGTACTATCAAATCAGAATTTTAGTGAAATTATGATTTTGCCCTTGAAGAGCATAAGGACTTTTTCATTTTAAAATTATTTGTATCCCTTCAATCTGCTTTGTGATCATCAAAATCAATCTAGAGCAACAATCTCCCCTTTTTGATGATGACAAAATATTTGAACAAAAATATTTATGTTAATGCATTAATTTCAAAAGAATCCATTATAAGTGTATATGCTTGAAAAGAGTATGATTCTTTTGGCATGTAATATAAATGCAAAAATAGTTTGTCCATTTTCTTAAAGATTTGAAAAGGGTATTAGATCATTTTGAGTTCAAGATATATCAGAGCAAGAGAAGATAAATAACTTTTTCTATGTATCAGAGTAAGAAAAATAATTATATCAGAAAAGATTTTACAATGTATCAGAGCAAGAAAATTTTATAATATATCAGAGAAAATTTCACACTGTATTAGAGCAAATGTCAGAGTAAATTTCTCATTGTATCAGAACAAATTTAGAGAAAATTTCACACTGTATTAGAGCAAATGTCAGAGTAAATTTCACATTGTATCAGAACAAATTTCAGAGAAAATTTCACATGTATCAGAACAAATGTTATAATATATAAGAGAAACTTTCTCACACTGTATCGGATAATTTATCAGAGAAACCTTCACACTGTATCGGATTAAATTTTATCATGTATCAGAGCAAGTTAAAAGAAATTGTAGGATGTATCAGAGTAAAACAAATTTCTTAAGATGTATCAAGGTGAGTAAAATTTCAAAAGCAAGTTTGAATTTTGAAATATATCAGAGCATATAAAAAAAACTTATTTGCATTGTACTCATGATTTTGCTTTTGATGGATGACTTTTTGTTTAAGTTCTGTCTGATACCAAATTTTGATACCAAAATTTCTCAAAGTTTTGTTTAATCTTTCAATCCTTGTTTTTGTTTAATTTCTCCAATATTTGTTTAATTTCTTCAATATTTTTTTAATTTCTCCAATATTTGTTTTAATTTCTCCAATCTTTGTTTTTGTTTAATTTCTCCCCCTTTTTCTCATAATTTAGGATTTTGCTTTTTGTCTAATTTTAATTTTTTTTTTGTTTAATTTCTCCCCCTTTTTGACATCATCAAACATAGTTAACTCTTTCTTTTCTTTTTCTGAAATATTCTTTAATTTCTTCTTCTTTAGAGTTTTTCACAGATGTTTGCTCCCCCTTAATATAGCAATTATCAACAGCAAACAACAACAAGGAGAAGACAATATTTCAACAAGAAGAAAATATATAACCAAAATATGATCATTACAAAGAGGTAGAAATATAGGTAAAAGATGATTCCATTAATATCATAATTATTTCAATACATAAAATTCAACCGGCTAAATGTCAATACATGGCCCCAAGGTATAGATCCTAGAACAAGACACTAACACCTAGGATCTAGTAAAGATCAAGATAAGTCAATGATCGGAGTCATCAGAGATAGGATGAGGAGATGATGGATCAGAAGTGCGTCCTCTACCCCGTCTGCCTCTGCCACGAGTAGGAGAGCGAGATGAACTGGGTGGTGAGAACGCTGAGATGCTAGGGACTGAACAGAAAGGGTGAGTCTGATAGAATCAAGTACGTTCAGTGCTCTGGAAATAGATTGAAGTAGAGCAGTGAACTGGGTGGTAGCATGCTCACTCGATCCTCGGATCTCTTTCCTCAGTAGCTCATATCCACCTTCTAGTGCTCCTCTGAGCCTGCCAGCCTCTGCAGTGAGATCTGTGACCTCAATAGTAGACTCTGTGGCTGGGGATGGGCCAATGCAAGGACTTGCCCCTGCAAGTCAAGAACTCTGCCAGTAAGTCTCCAGACTGTATCCTCAAGCTGCTGTATCCTGACGGACTGATCTGAAATCATCTGAAATACAGTGGAGATGTGGGGAGTAATGGTCTGATCAGAAGAAGTAGCTCTAGGTGTAAAAGAAGTACTACTCCACTGGCTAGACAGCAAAGAAGCCACACGCTGTGAAATATGCTCGATCTGATCGTCAGCCAGTCTGAACTCTGAATGAGGTGCTCTGCTCTCTGGCTGATACACTGGTGTGGGCATCCTAGTAAACTCCGAAGGGCCAGCCTCTGTATCAGGAATGAACTGTGTATCTGGTGATGCTGCCCTGAAGTCATGTACAGGAGAAGATGGACCTTCTTCTTCTACTCTGCCTTCAGTTCTGTCTTCAGTTCTTTCCTCAGCTCTCTCCTCAGCTCTTTCTTCAGAGCCCTTGATCCAACCACCAACAGTCTTTGTAATTCCCATTCGGTGCAGGCTGTGTTGGTTGAAAGTGTCCACATGTGAGAGCTTGGTAGGTGTCTCCCCCTCACAGCTAACTCCAAACCTCCTAAAAACTCTAGTAAGGGCCATACCATAAGGCAAGTGTGCCTTGGATCTATTCAAAGTTTCTCTCATGGCCTCTATCATAAGTGCAGGGAGGTTTAGGGGGGTCTGAGTGATGACATGAAACATGACACATACATCTCTGCCAGATAGTAAGTCATGTCTACCACTCCTAGGAAAGAATAGTTTTGTTACAATCTGATGCAGGACCCTCATCTCAATGGACAGTAGCTTTGCTTCTAATCTGTTTAAACTTCCTGAAAAAGTTTCTCCTAAGATAATTCTGATCCCTTCTTCTTTAATTGGGAGTTCCATATATGATTATCCTTTACTAGGCAACTGAAGTATATCTCCCAATATTCTAGAATCCAGGCAGATATCAATCCCTTGACTGTTGAAGTCACTGACCCGTTTCATAATTTAGGTTCTGGTAGAACTCTCTGACTAGATCAACATAGGTGACTTCCTTAAGAGAGCAATAAAGTTCCCATCCTTGATTTTTGATCTTGGTAGCAAAAGTAAAGCCTTCTTTCTCAAAGAACCGAAAATCTATATTTTTCCCAGTTTTACTTTTCTATCAGAAAGAGGATTTACACTTGGGCTTATGGAGGATTGAGAGGGACCTTGAGCAGGTACTGAAACTGGATCGGGAACACTGGAAGACTGAGCATGCCTTTTCTTTCGGACAATTTCCTCAGGCTCTCGGATTGATTTCCTTCTTTGGGGAAGTTTCATCTTTGGAGCCATATCCAAAAAGTAGCAGACAAGAAGACTTGAATTTAGTGGAGGAGGGATCACAAAAGAGTAAAGAGGAATATTGGTGGAGAAAAGAAGTGGATTTTGAATGAACGGTGAAGTTCTAGGGCACGTTCCACCCACGCCAATCACTGCGAGAAAGCACAGAAAAATCCTTTTCAAGGAGGCAATTTTTGGTGGAGAGAAGGAGGGAGAATTGCCTCAGAATTGATCCTTGGATTTGGAGCAAGAAGAGTTGGAGAGGACGGCTTTCGGAAGAAAGATGATGAGAAGATGAGTCGTCTCACGAACAGGGTTTCCCGTTTAAAAACAATGAACCCGATGGAAGTTGGTGGGATTTACAAGTTTGCCATTGAGTCGACTCATGGGGGTCGACTCATGAAGTTCAGAAATTTAGGAAAAATACAAATAAATTCCAGAAAAATTCGAAATTTTGGGAGTAGGAATTTTGCTCAAAGATAAGTTTTTAGAGAGATAAATCTGAGCTTTTGGGACCAAGATAGATTTTGAAAATTGAGCTCTAAGAGTTTTTGACATCTATTCTTTGGAAATTGAGAAATTTCAGACAAATGGATCTAGAATTCCTAGATTTCTTCTAATTTCACAGAATCTATCCTCACTAAGGGCCTTTGTAAAGATATCGGCTAATTGATTTTCAGTGCTAACATATTCAAGAATTATATTTTTATTTTGAACATGTTCTCTTATGAAATGATGTCTTATTTCAATATGTTTAGATCTTGAGTGTTGTATTGGATTTTTAGATAGATTTATGGTACTTGTATTATCACATTTTATTGGTGTTTCATTAAGTTTGATTCCAAAATCTTCGAGTTGTTGCTTAATCCACAAGATTTGAGCACAACAACTTCCGGCTGCAATGTATTCGGCCTCAGCCGTAGACAGTGCCACCGAATTTTGTTTCTTGCTAAACCATGAGATTAGATTTACTCCAAGAAATTGGCAAGTTCCACTTGTGCTTTTTCTATCTAATTTACATCCAGCAAAATCAGCATCAGAATATCCTAACAAATTAATTTGTGAGTCCTTAGAGTACCATAATCCTATAGTTTGTGTACCATTTAAGTATCTAAGGATTCTTTTAACAGCATTCAAATGAGATTCCTTAGGATTAGATTGATATCTTGCACATAAGCAAACACTAAACATGATATCAGGCCTACTTGCAGTTAGATATAATAATGAGCCAATCATACCTCTATAGTATTTTAAGTCTACGCTTTTACCTTCATCATCCTTGTCAAGCTTACATGAGGGACTCATTGGTGTGCCAATTGGTTTGCAGTTCTCCATTCCAAATCTTTTGAGTAGTTCCTTGGTGTACTTGCTTTGGGTGATGGAGATTCCCTCTTTTGATTGTTTGATTTGGAGTCCGAGAAAGAAGGTGAGTTCTCCCATCATGCTCATCTCGAACTCCCCCTGCATAAGCTTAGCAAAGTCTTGACAAAGGGATTCATTAGTAGACCCAAAAATTATGTCATCAACATAAATTTGTATAATTAGCATATCATTTTGGTTTCTTTTAATAAATAGGGTTGTATCTACATTGCCTCTTGTAGAAACCATTATTTAGTAGAAATTTGCTTAGCCTTTCATACCATGCTCTAGGTGCTTGTTTTAGACCATATAAAGCTTTATTTAATCTAAAGACATGATTGGGAAAAGCATGATTTTCAAATCCAGGGGGTTGTTCTACATATACTTCTTCAGAAATATATCCATTTAAAAATACACTTTTAACATCCATTTGAAATAGTTTGAATTTCATAAAGCAAGCATAAGCAAGTAGAAGTCTAATGGCTTCTAATCTAGCAACAGGTGCAAAGGTTTCATCAAAATCAATTCCTTCTTCTTGATTATATCCCTTAGCAACCAGTCTTGCTTTATTTCTAATTACATTTCCATGCTCATCTAATTTGTTTCTAAAGACCCATTTTGTGCCAATTATTGAATAATCTTTAGGTCTTGTTACTAAGGTCCAAACATTATTTCTTTCAAATTGATTAAGTTCCTCTTGCATAGCATTAATCCAGTTATGATCATTTTCAGCCTCTTCAAAAGTTTTAGGTTCAAGTTGAGATACAAAAGCACAATGATTAAGTACATCTCTAAGTGAAGAACGTGTTTTTACCCCATGCATAGGATCACCGATAATTAACTCCTTAGGGTGGCTGTGAACATACCTCCATTCCTTGGGTAATTCATTTGTACCTTGAGGTTGTTCTTGAATTTCTTCACCTCTTTCATTTTGTTCGTCTTCTTGATCCTTGTCTTCTGGAGTTGCTGAATCTTTCAGAGTGATCTCCTTCATACCTTCTATTAGTGGATCTGCATCATCAACACCCTCATTCTTCCTTGAAGGAAGATCGTTAGATTCATCAAAGACAACATGTATGGACTCCTCAACTACTAAAGTTCTTTTGTTGAACACTCTAAATGCTTTACTAGTGGAGGAGTAACCTAGAAGGATTGCTTCATCTGATTTTGCATCAAATTTACCAAGTTTTTCTTTGCCATTATTTAATACAAAACATCGGCAACCAAAAACATGAAAATATGCAATATTTAGTTTTCTTCCTTTCCAAAGTTCATAGGGGGTTTTCTTTAAAAATTGTCTAATTAAAGCACGATTTAAAATGTAACATGCTGTGTTAATAGCTTCCGCCCAAAAATATCTTGGAAGGTTGCTTTCACAAAGCATGGTACGGGCCATTTCTTCTAAGGTTCTATTTTTCCTTTCAACTACCCCATTTTGTTGAGGTGTCCTAGGAGCAGAGAAGTTATGGCCAATTCCATTTTCATCACAAAAATTTTCAAAGTCTTGATTTTCAAATTCTGTTCCATGATCACTTCTAATATTTTGAATTGAAAACCCTTTTTCATTAGTGACTTTTCGATGAAATTTAGTGAAAATTTGAAAAGTTTCAATTTTGTGAGCTAAAAAGAAAACCCAAGTAAAACGAGAGTAATCATCAATTATTACAAATCCATATCATTTTCCTCCTAGACTAGTGGTTCTAGTTGGTCCAAATAAATCCATATGTAAGAGCTCTAAAGGTCTAGAAGTTGAAATAGTATTTTTGGATTTAAATGAAACTCTAGTTTGTTTGCTTAATTGGCATGCATCACAAATTCTATCCTTTTCAAAATTCAGTTTTGGCAAATCGAGAACTAAATCCTTTTTAATTAATTTTGAAAGAGAATGCATGCTAATATGTGCAAGTCTACGATGCCATAGCCAACTAGTCTCATTTATTTTAGCACTTAAGGAAACTAGGCATTGCATGTCTAATTTAGTTACATCATTCAAGTCTACCATATAAACATTGCCATGCCTATGTCCTATAAATTTAATGCCATCGTTAATAGGACTTGTCACAATGCAAACAGATGATTCAAAACTTATTTTATACCCTTTATCACAGAATTGACTAATGCTAAGTAAGTTATGCTTTAAACCTTTAACTAGTAAAACATTCTCAATGTATTTGGAGGGAGTGATACCAATGTTACCTATCCCGATGATCTTTCCTTTGCCATTATCTCCAAAGGTGACCATCCCTCCATCCTTAGCATCAAGCGTGATGAATTGTGATTCATCATCAGTCATGTGTCTCGAGCATCCGCTGTCAAGATACCATTTCCTGTTTCCTTCTTGGGATGCTAGACACACCTGCAAGCACAGATCAAGTTTCTGTCTTAGGTACCCAAGCTTTCTTGGGTCCTTTCAGGTTAGTCAGAATGGTTCCTTTTGAAACCCATATTTTCTTTGTGTTTGCATATTTGTTAATAAGACATGTGTATGATTTATGTCCTATTCTTCCACATTTAAAACAAGTAATATTTGTAGACTTTTTGCTTGAATAATTTGCATAAATATCCTTCAAAAATTTTTGTTTCTTCAGGGGTTTATAACCAAGTCCAGCCTTATCATATATAGCTTTCTGATTATCAAGGATCATATTTAGCTTGTTTGAACTTAAGGTGAACTTATCTACTATAGATTTCAGCTTGTTCATTTCATCCTTTAAGTTTTGATTTTCTTGAATCAAGGTGAATTTTTCAATTGAAAGATTTTCAGCTTGTTTCACTAAGGACTGATTTTCCAATTTCAGCTCTTTATTTTTCTTCCCTAGTTTCTTTAATTCATCAATTGAATCATAGAATGCTTCATGCAATTCTTCAAAAGTAAATTCACTAGTGGATTCAGAAGTTACCTCATTTTCATGTGCCATCAGGCACAGATTGGCTTGTTCTGTTGAGGTTTCCTCGTCGGAGCTTGAGTCATCACTCGCACTCCAGGTCGCCATCATTGCCTTCTTTTTGAACTTCTTTGGACCTTTCTTCAATTGTGGACATTCGGATCTGAAATATCCTGGCTTCTTGCACTCGTAGCATATAGGGGTTTGATCTTTCTCTTTTCTTTGCTTTGATCCCCTTTTGTGAATTTCTTTCTCATCCCCTGTTTCCTTTTTCTTAGAAACTTCTTAAATTTTTGGGTGATGAGAGCCATCTCTTCATCCTGATCTTCATCTTCAGAGTCATCCATTTCATAATCAGGCGAAGTTGTGGATTTGAGGGCAATGGTTCTTTTCTTTTTGACTTCATCCTCTTGATGTTGCATCATGCTAAGTTCATGAGTCATCAAGGATCCAAGAAGCTCTTCTAGAGGTAGAGTGTTCAAGTCCTTTGCTTCTTGGATGGCAGTCACCTTGGCTTCCCAAGTTCTTGGCAGTGACCTGAGAATCTTCCTTACAAGTTCACTGTTAGTATAAGATTTGCCAAGACTCTTTAAACCATTGATTATATCAGTAAAACGAGTAAACATAGCAGTTATGGACTCATCATGCTCTATTTTGAACAATTCATATTTATGTACAAGCATGTTTATTTTAGACTCTTTTACTTGATTTGTTCCCTCATGGGTGACTTCTAACCTATTCCATATTTCTTTAGTAGATGTACAAGTAGAAATGCGATTAAATTCACTAGCATCTAGTGCACAATAAAGAACATTCATGGCTTTGGCATTTAATTGTGCCAATTTCTTGTCAACCTCATCCCATTCTTTCTCGGGTTTGGTTGACTCCTCACCATCTATAATCTTGGTGGGTATGTGAGGACCATTCACTATGATACTCCACATATCATAGTCGAGTGCTTGTATGAAAATCTTCATCCGAGCTTTCCAATAGGTGTAATTAGACCCATTGAAAAGTGGAGGTCGGTTTGTTGATTGCCCCTCGGCTAGAGAAGTTCCAACATGGGTTGCCATAGATCTTTGGCTCTTTGATTGTTAGATCAAAGAAGGGCTAGAGCACCTGCTCTGATACCACTTGTTGCCCAGCTATGCAACCCAAGAGGGGGGGGTGAATTGGGTTTCTAAAAAATTTTAAGCCCAACAGATAACTTATGAAGAACAAAACAATGGCTTTAAATCAATATTAATTACCTAAAGCAGTATTGCAAGGATATAATAAAGAAATAAGATAAAGCGATAAAGCACACCACAAACACAAGGATTTATAGTGGTTCGGTGCTAACCTTGCACCTACATCCACTCTCCAAGATCCCACTTGGGAATTTTAATCCACTATCCTTTGTATTCAACCCGAATACAAAACGTCGGAAACTCCGACACTAGCTATCCCAAGCTAGAATACAAGACGTAGGAAACTCCTACACTAGCTATCCCAAGCTAGATCACTTGTTTTTCGGGTACAAGTAAACCCAAAACACTCCGATTTCAGGTTCGGATCAACCTTTCCTTGTTTTGAAAATCCTCCAAAAACAAGAACAAAAACTCATAAAGAGTTAGAAAATTTTGAGCACAGATTAATACAATAACAGCTCCTTAAATGAGCAAATATAACAATAAAAGCTTTACTCAAATGAAGAACCCCTTTTTCAGATTTTCTCAAAGTGGATGAACGCTTGAATGCTTGAGAAGAGGTTGATTGTTGATTGAAGATCTCTTGAAGGCTTTGAACAATCTCTAGATCAAGGTTGAAACAATAGGCGTGAAGAATTCTCTCCTTGAAAGATCTTGCTTTTCTCTTTCACAATCTCTCTGGTATATTGTGGATCCTCTCTCTTTTTCTCTTTGGATTTTTCGTTGATCTCAGGCTTTTTCTTGCAAATTTTGGATCCTCTCTTCTGTTCTTCTCTTTTTCCTCTTTTTCTCTTCTCTTTCGTCTCTTTTGATTTCACGTTTGATCCGCTATTTAATCTGCAATTTCTTTCACCATTTAAAGCATTTTGTAGCATTAGAAGCAAGAGAAAACAATTTAGGTAGATAAAGAGCCGTTAGAGGATTTTTAGGAAGCATAAATGGCAATTAAAATGGGCAAAAAAATAGCCGTTGCTGACAATTCCCGTCGCAGGGGTCGACTCATGAGTCGACTCATGCTTAGGGGTCGACTCATGAGTCGACCTCTGTTGCAAAAACCAGAGAATGCGTTTCTGGAAATTCTTGGCTCAAATTAGCAGGGGTCGACTCATGAGTCGACTCATGCCTTGTGGTCGACTCATGAGTCGACTCACAGATCATGCCAAGCCAGAAAACTAGCGTGCCAAGGAGAATTTTTGCGTGCCAATCAGCTCACAGTGCCATGAGTTGACTCATGAGTCGACTCATGCACTTCAAACCTTCATAACTTCAAAAATATAAGTTCAAACACAATGAAATTTTCATCAATAGATTTCAAATCATTTGTTCTACCAAATGGTACTATCAAATCAGGATTTTAGTGAAATTACGATTTTGCCCTTGAAGAGCATAAGGACTTTTTCATTTTAAAATTATTTGTATCCCTTCAATCTGCTTTGTGATCATCAAAATTAATCTAGGAGCAACAAAAATTAAAATTCAAGTATAAAAAATTTAAAAAAATAATAAAATAAAATAAAAATAAAATTATAATGAAGATTTCAAGTTGATCAGTCCAGTCTTATCGAAAAGATGGTTGATGACCTCTCCATCTTCCGTCGTACTCCGTAGAGCGAACTGGCTTCTCTTCTTCTTTTCCTTGGGTCCCTAAACTTATCTAATTTTTTTTTTATTTTTTTATACTTTCTACTCAATTGTTTTGCTCTCAAATTCTTAACTCCTATTTATAGATAAATTTTTTATAATTTTTTGGTAGGAAAAGAAGTCCTAAAACCCTTAGAAATCATATTAATCTCCTTAGGAATATTTCTGACCGTTGGATGGAGCTTGAACCACCCAGATCTACCCAGAAGATCCTCATTTTAATCCAAATCAAAGTTGGATCAAATCACAGCCATTCGATCTGGGTTTGAATTGGTTCTGGGCTATCAGATCGTGTAAAAGAGTCTTATTCAAAGTCGGCAATGAGTCTGGATCGTCGGATCTGATGACGGATGCATTTTCGGTTGTTAGATCACACAAAAACCCCTCTCTCGCTGTGAGCCGCACCTGTGGACCACGTGAAGTTTTCTGTGGACCGTGCCCTATTTATGTGGATCGAGCAGTCGGTCCACCGTGCATCGAAGATAATATTTTTTATTTTTTAGAGTATTTTGGCTCGATTTTTGCATCGATTTTTTGATTAAAAAATAGGAAAAAATATGCATTAAATTTTTTAAAAATTTCTCATCATTTTGATACTTAAATTTTTTAATTAAATTAACATCTATTTTTTATAAAAATTCTCTAATTTTATTTTTTTTAAAATTATTTATTTTTTTAAAAAAAATTAATTTATTAATGAAATTAAGTTTTTAAGAAGATGTTAGCATCATAAATTATCAAAAATATCTACAATAAATATAAAAATATGTCACTTATCAATATAGGAAAACTATTAGATGATTTACATTAGAGTATTTGTTCAAATATACACATGAGTACTAGTGCATCTGAAGGCAATTCTGATTATGAACACAATATCCAGCTTGAGATAGAAGGAACTTCTGAACAGTTTGTAAAGCTTGTAAGGAATGCACAAGAGCCACTTTATTCATATTTTGTAAAGTTCTCCAAGTTAGAATTTTTGATAAAATTGCTTAATATTAAAATTATGAACTGATCGAGTCAGAAGTTATTTGACCAAAATTTGACATGGATTAAAGTAGCTCTTTTCGATGAAGAGAGACTTCCGAAATCATATTCTGAAGCAAAAATATACATACAGGAATTGGAACTTGGCTATATTCCTATACATGCCTGCAGAAATGACTGTATATTATTTTATAAGGATAACGAACAGGCAACTAAATGTCTAAAATATAGTGAGCCTAGGTACAAAATCGATAACAGAAAAAGAAAGAAGATATCTTAAAAGATTTTGAGATATTTTTGTTGGGAATAGTGTCCCAAAGTCAATCGTCAGTCTGTTGATGGTTGTGCTCTTTCTTGTATTAGTATATGAATTATAAATAAATAAAAATTATTTTAGTATTTTTTATCATAAATTATTTCATCTTCTAATGAACTCCTGTGTTGTGGTGAAGTCCTTAGGACTATTTAGACTCGACAAAGGGGGATTTGTCGTTTAGTCCTTAAACCTGTTCACGATCAAATAATACGTTGTTACCAAGGACAACAATATTTATCAAGCATAGGTTGTTGTGTGCTATATGGATTGGTTGTCCTCTTAACCAAGGAGTGTGAAGACACTGGTATGGCATACAGATGAGATATAAGGGTACATCTGCACTGAACGTGATCGACTCTGGAGCTTTTTCTGCTATCAAGATTTGCTCCGATGGGATATGGGTATAACTGTCCCTCTGACCTGAGATCACCACGGTGACTTGCAAGCAACTCACTGTACTTAGGCACTGGACTACCTGAATTTCTAATTCAGTGACGGAAGACTGCTGGGTGTAGTCAAGTATTTGACTTGTCGGTGCGTGTGTCAAGATAGGATTGACCACTCCAGTTCAGGAGCTGTATACAGTCGTATTTCAATTTAGTAAAACCTTGGCCAGGGTAGTCCTAGTGAGGAGTCACAGGACTGTTTGAGTTGAGCATGATTCGGATGATCTAATCAGGGTTGACAGTTTTATCCTGAGTCGTCCTATACACAGGGGTCAAAAGGGATGGATTATAGAGTAACCATATTCACGTAGGTTCTGAGTGTTGCGATTGTGACTATTCGACCTATCCAGATGTTGGGTACCATTGCTAGATGGTCACTTCGATTAGTACAGGAATTAATTCCTATACTACTGGCTTAGGTTCGAACCTGTGGGGTCACACACATTAGAGGTTTCTATCTGATCTGATGGCTGGTGAAGAGTCCCACTGGACTGAGACTCTTCGACCAAGAGTCCTAATGCTCGGAGACTTTGAGTCTTACATTTCTGAGACTCTGTGATCGAGAATTAAGATTCTCTGATCATGAGTTCCACACATTTTGGGTACCGGGGTCAAGAGTCCCACTGGTTTGGGACTCTTCGATCAAGGTTTCATATCGATGGACTTTGATACCCGATTGCCCATCGAATTTGGACTCAGTATTTATGAGAGGTTTAATTAATAATTTGATCATTAATTAACTCAATTTGATTGAGTAATTATTTTTGGATCAAGTCCAATTGAATTGGATTCAGTTGGGTTTGACCCGATTAGGTTAAGAGTTGACCTAACCGTCGAGGTAGTTTGGTCCCTGATTTGATCAGGGGTTGGGCTTAGTTAATTTCTGATTTGATTAGGATTTTATTGAGCCTAATTAAGCCTAATTGTGTTGGGTTTAACTTAGTCTAATTGTGCCTAACCTATTTTAATAAGGTTGGTTCAATTAGGTTGATTTAATATTTGAAACCACCTTGACTTATCTCCCTGCGCCACCTCACCTCACCTGCGCCTATTTGAATTCATGAGAAACGAGTTCTCATGAATTTTCACCCATACAGAAGCCTTTCCACACCCCTCTCTTGTGCGCCATTTGGGTGGATAAAGATTGATTAGTTGGCCATTCAAATTCAAATGATGTTTGAATTTGAATGAGCAACTAATCCCATGCGCCACCTTATCCACTTGTGCGCTACTTCCTCCACATGAGAAAAAATTTCTCATGTAAACTCTCCATGCACAAAGAAGCCCATGCCCCTCCCTTCTCATGCCTTGAGTGGATAAGGATAAGTTGGTTGGCATTTGAATTCAAATTCGATTTGAATTCAAGTGAGCAACCACCTAGCTTTATCCTCTCACACGATGAAGACGCGATCTTGTACTGTTTTAAAATGAAAGAGAAGGTGGGGCGTGCGCACAAAAAAAAATTTGAGAGAGAAGGTTGCGTGAGAAGGCCTTGTGCGTGAGATTGGAAGTTCAAAAAATTTCGAGAGAAAAGAAAAGAAATAAAGTAGGCGCAGGGTTTTCTGTGAGTACCCTAGGGTTTCTGCCTAGGGTTCGAGAAGTGAGAAAGTGAGCTACGAGTGTCGTGAGCCCACAAAATTTTAGGAAGAGCTTCATCAACCTCTCAAGTATCTTTGCTGATAATCCAGAGCATCCAAAAAATCGACAGACACCAATCGAAGGAGTTCGATCAGCATCAGCCATCGAAAAGATTTTGCAACGAACTAGCATTTGTGAGGAGCCGATTAGACCGGATGCTTCGTGTGAACGATCCACAAAGGCCAGACATATTGTGTGACTACATTGCAATGATCAAACTTTCTCGACGGTGATCAGACTGCGGCGATCGACTACCTGCACGAAGATAATGTGTTCTGAACACATAACAGTAAAATGTTTACTGTAGAAGTTTAAATTTCAAATTTAAATGTATGCTATATATATCATATTTAGATCCTTATGTAGGGTTAATACATGTTAATTAATTAAATTAATTAATAATTTTTACTGTAAAATTATAATTTTGAAAAAGTTTTAAAATTATCGTTTTACCTCTGCACTGAAATTCACTTCAATTTTTTATTGATTCCAAGACTTCAAAGGTTGTATATGTCACAAAGACATCTGAAGAAATGAGATGACATCATGAGCAGTGGGTTCTGGAGGAGAACATACTTGACCATCCGACCGACTCTGTAGTATGAACAGACTTTGATGTAAAGTATTCGCACTTTGTGAGTGACCCACGCAATATCCGACTTGGTCTAGCAATAGATGGATTTAATCCCTTTGGCAATTTGAGTATTTTCTATAGCATGTGGCCTGTGATGCTAGTTGTATGTAATGTGTCACCTTGAAAGTGCATGAAAGAACTATTTATTTTATATCACTATTGATTTCGGATCCAAAAGTACCAGATAATGAAATTGATGTATATTTACGATCGTTAATCGATGATTTGAAGAAGCTATGAGAAAATAAAGTACAGACATATGATTTTATGAGTCGAAAGAATTTTGAGTTGTATGCTTCGATTTTATGGACCATAAATAATTTTTCTGTATATAGAAACTTATCTGGGTGGAGTACCAAAGGATATCTGGCATATCCAATATGCAACAGAGATGCATCCTCCTTACATTTAAAGTATGGATGAAAAATATGCTTCATGGATCATTGACAGTTTCTACCTAGTAATCACTCTTGGAGGATTCATATTGCCCAGATATGGAGCCCAAGAGGGGGGGTAAATTGAGTCTTTTTAAAATTTTTAAGATTAGTGCACTTAAATAATGTGCTAAGGTATTGAGTGGAATGAGTTGATTTCAATAAAGATGAAATCAAAGATAAATGAGAGATAAATAGATATTTAATAGAAACAGCAAGTAAAAAGATGCAAGCACAACAAACATCAAGAATTTATAGTGATTCAGTGCCAACTTTGAACCTACATCCACTTCCCAAGTCTCTACTTGAGAATTCAATCTACTAAATAGATTTCAAAGTTACAACATATCGGACAACTCTGATCCTTGCTATCCAAGCAAGAATACTTCTTTTTTAGGTACAAGCCAACCCTCAACAATCTGATTCAAGGTTCGGATCAACCCAATCGAGTTTTGGAATCACCCAAAACTCAAAAATTCAAATACAATATTAGAAAAATAGGATACAAAAATTTTAGCATAAAATCTCCTTAAATGAATACAATAAATACAATAAAAATATAATACTTAAGGAAAAAAAAATTTTGCTGAACACTCTCAATGAATTGCACACTTGATTGCAGCTAGAGAGTGATTGGTGAGGTGATTGAATGCTTCTTTTCTTCTTTTTAGGTCTTGTTTGAGCTTTTCTCGGATGTGAACTTGAATGCTTACAAAATTTATAATTTTTTACTTCAAAAAAGTATTTATAGTTACCATTTATCCTTGAAAATATCTTAAAGTTGGTTTAGAGCTGTTAGAGAGTGTTTAATGCGCATTAAATGCACCAAAAACGGACTGAAAACTAGCCGTTACGAACTCATTCAGAATAGATCGTCCCATATGGGTCATCCCATTGTGACTGAGAAGTTCCATAGGATGCCTCATTTGGCTAGTCTAAAAATCAGACTTTCTGTTTTGATTTTAGGGTCTCAGGGGTCATCTCAGATGGATCGTCCCACTGCATGCCACAAATCAAAATAGTGTACGCCGGCTACTCAATGAAAAGGGATGAACCAGATGGGTCACTCTATTTTGTTGTAACTCAATTTTTCATGTATTTAAAGTTCAAAACTTATTAGAATACTTTCAAATGCTCTCAAATGGCTTCAAATCAATTGAACACTCTCAGAAGGCTTCAAAAATTTCTCCAATTTACAGAAACTTCAATTTTGGCACACTTGATGAAGCTTTTCAAATTCAATCTTTTGGACTATTTGAAATATCACAAAAATATTCTTCAAAGATAAGAAATATATTAGTAGTCTCCTCAAATAGTTTTTGTGATTATCAAAATCAATTCTTGGAGCAACAATCTTCTCTTTTTTGATGATGACAAAATATTTGAGTATTCATAAAATAAATCTTTAAAGCTCAAAAAATTTGGGTTTGTGAAGCACTTGTAGGAATATGCGAAAGATAGAAATCATGAGATACATATTTTCAATAATTTTAATATTTTAATTCATTTTGCTGAAACTCATTTGTAAAAGTATCAGAGTTTTTCTAAGGATTGTTCTTAGTCAGTTAAAATCCTCCCTGTTCTTGTATGAAACAGATAAAAATAATTATTTTAATTATTTTGAAAAAGATCTCTCCCTTTCTTATATAAAGAGTATTCAATTTGTAAAATTTTTCTTATTGAAGCAGAGATGGTTCATAAAAAAATTTTATTCTTCTCTTCCTTATTTTTAATATTAGAGCAATAAATGTGAAAAGAATTTTTTTTTTTTCTCATTTTGATATCAAAGCAAGGATGAAACCAAAAATTAAAAGAGAAGAATTTAGAATATTTTGTAAAATAAAAAATGAATGTATCGAGATATTTTGGCATTCATGCAAAAATAAAATTATCAAAAATACCAGAGCACTCAAGAAAAATAGATGTATCAGAGTAATTTTTTAAATAGTATCAAAATGAAGATAAAAATAGATGTATCAGAGTAAAAAATGGGCGTATCAGAGGTGTATCAGTGCAAAATATTGTATCAGAGCAAAAATTTAAAAGAGCATTTAAATTTAAAAAATTCAGATAGACAATGCACTACATTTTTCTTCTTTTTGACATCATCAAAAAAATAAACTAAAGGGAGTAAGATTTTTCGTGGTTCTATATCAGGTATCAAAGTAATAGTGTATTCATTCAAGTATAACAGTCATTCATTCATTTATTCATCTAAGAAAAAAGAAGTGAGCCATGATAATAATCTCATTCATTAATTACAACAAAAAGAGAGTTTACAAGAGTCATGATATATGTCCGTGAGCATAAAGCTCTCATACATCTAATTTACAAAATACAACTAAGTAACCTAATACAAAATGATGAAATCAGTGAAAATAGGCATCGAGCTCAAGATCAAGATCGGTGAAACATGATGAGCCTCGTCATCAATTGAAAGGTCTGGTCTGAGAGGAAGATATCGGAGGATAAAAAGTGATGGGCTGGACAAAGGCTGGCTCACTGGATGCGGAGGGCCTAGACTGAAGCTAAGTCCTAATGGCATCAAGCTAGGACAAGATTCTCTCTCACTATAAGTCGGAGCCCATCTAGATCAGTAGATATGAAGTCTTTGGAGTCTCTAATGTCTGTCCAAATTAGATCAAGAGAAGAACGAAGCTGGCTATGGAGTCTCTCTATCTCTCGAGCTAAATCATCCAGCTGAGGTGAAGTGGTGGTCGAAGTGCTCGCTCCTCCCGATAGAGAAACAAAAATCTATCTGATCTTCCTCTCGATATCAAAAATTCTGCCACTGTACCTGAGTAGGGAGCTCTCTACATTCTCCAGTCTAGTACTCAGATTAGACAAGAGCTCCATCCATGAAGATATATGTGGCATGACAGAAAAGTCCGAGGAAGGATCAGAGAAAGAACTCGGTGGAGCCTGGCGATATTGCTGCTGCTGCTACACCTGTTGGAGAATCTGCTCCTGATACTGCTAAAACTGGTGAAGCTGCTGAAGAACCTGATCCTAGAAATCACTGCTACTGAACAGATAGAATCCTTGCTACTCTCTCATCCAACAATCTCATATCATCATCTCCCAAGCTAAATGTGTAGCGAAAATTCAGTGCAGGGGCAAAATGGTAATTTTAAAACTTTTTCAAAATTACTATTTTATAATAAAATTATTAATTAATCTCATTAATTAATACTAATTAACCCTACACTAGGATCTAAATATGATACAACAGCATGCATTTAAATTTGAAATTCAAATTTGAAACAGTAAACTTTTTACTGTACTGTGTTCAGAACACATCACCTTTTGCGGGTAGTTGATCACCGCAATCTGATCACCGTCGAAGGGCTTTGATTGTCACATCATAGCCACACTAGTATCTGGCCTCTACGGATCGTCCACACGAAGCTCCCGTCTGATCGGCTCCTCACGAATGCTAGTTCGTGATTTCACCCTTTTGATGGCTGATGTTGATCGAACTCCTTCGATCGATGTGTACCGACTCCTCAGACACTCCAGATCATTTACACGATTGGTTGAGAGGCTGATGGATCTCTCCCTAAAATTTGGTGGACTCATGACACTCGTGGCACACAAATCTCACTTCCCGAACCCTAGGTAGAAATCCTAGGGTACACACCAAAAACCTTACGCCCAATTTTCTTTCTTTTCTTTCTTTTTCTCTCGAAAGGTTTTGGACCTTCACCTCATGCACAAGGCTTCCTCACGCCCCACTTTCTTTCTCAAATTTTTTTTTTACGCACGCCCCAGCTCCCTATCTCTTTTAAAACAGTTCAAAACGTGTCTTATCTGCGTGAGAGGATAAAGACAAGTGGTTAAACATTTGAATTCAAACCAAATTTGAATTCAAACTAAAACCAACTCATCCCTATCCACTTGTGGCGTGAAAAGAGAAGGGTGTGGACTCTTTGTGTGTGAAAAGGATTCACGAGAAACTCTTTCTCGTGTGAATTATGTGGCGCACAAGATGGATAAGCTTGAAGGCAAAAGAGATAAGTTGTCCATTCAAATTCAAACATGCTTTGAATTTGAATGGTTAACTAATCAGCTTTATCCATCCATATTGGTGCACAAAAGTGGGCATGAGAGAGCTTTGCGTGGGAGAAAATTCATGAGAAGTTTCTTCTCGTGAATTCAAATGGGCGCAGAGATTTAAGGTGGTGCAGGGATTCAAATTCAAATGGTGGTTTGATCTTAATTGAACCAACCTAATCAAAATAGGTTAAGCACAATTAGACTAAATTAAACCTAACTTAATTAGACTTAATTAGGCTCAATAAAATTTTAATCAAATCAAAAATTGACTAAGCCCAACCCCTGATCAAATTAGGGACCAAACCATCTCGACGATTAGGTCAACTCTTAACCTAATCGGGTCAAACCCAACTGAATCCAATTCAATTGGACTTGATCCAAAAATAATTACTCAATCAAATTGAGTTAATTAGTGATCAAATCACTAATAAAACTCTCATAAATATTGAGTCCAAATCGATGGGCAATTAGGCATCAGAGACCATCGATATGAAACCCTGATCAAAGAGTTCAAATTTTAAATTCAAAATTTGAAATTCAAAATTTTGAACCCGATACCCAAAATGTGTGAAATTCATGATCAGAGAATCTTAATTCTCAATCATAGAGTCCCAGACACATAAGACTCATAATCAGCCATCAGATCAGAAAGGAACCTCTAATGTGTGTGACCCCGCAAGTTCGAACCTAAGCCGGTAGCATAGGAACTAATTCCTGTACTAATCGAAGTAACCATCTAGCAATGGTACCCGATGATCGGATAGATTGAATAGTCGCAATCGCAACATTCAGAATCTACGTGAATATGGTTACCGTATAATTCATCCCTTTTGATCCCTGTGTTTAGAACGACTCAGGGTTAAACTGTCAACCCTGATGAGATCATCCGAATCGTGCTCAACTCAATTAGTCCTGTGACTCCTCACTAGGACTACCCTGGTCAAAGTTTTGCTAAATTGAAACACGACTGTACACAGCACCTAAACTGAAGTGGTCAATCTCATCTTGACACACGCACCAACAAGTCAAGTATTTGACTACACCCAGCAGCCTTCCGTCACTGAATTAGAAATTCAGGTAGTCCAGTGCCTAAGTGCAGTGAGTTGCTTGCAAGTCACCGTGGCGGTCTCAGGTCGGAGGGATATTTATACCCATATCCCATCAGAGCAAATCTTGACAGCAGAAATAGCTCCGGAGTCGGTCACGTTCAGTGCAGATGTACCATTATATTTCACTTGTATGCCATACCAGTGTCTCCACACTCCTTGGTTATGAGGACAACCAACCCATATGGCACACAACGACCTATGCTCGATAAACATTGTCGTCCTTGGTAACAACATATCATTTGGTCGCGAACAGGTTTAAGGACTAAGCGACAAATCCTCCTTTGTCGAGTCTAAATAGTCCTAAGAACTTCACCACAACACAGGAGTTCATTAGAAGATGAAACATTTGTGATGAAAAAATACCAAAATAACTTTTATTTATTTATAATTCATGTACAAATTCAAAAGGAGCACAACCGTCAACAGGCTGACGACTGACTTTGGGACATTATTTTCAACAATCTCTCACTTGGCCTAAAGCCAATCGATGCAGTATCTAATACCCATCTTCGACTTATAGTCGTTGAACTCCTTCACTGTAATGGCTTTAGTGAATGGGTCGGCTAGGTTCTCCTTTCCGTCGATCTTCTGAAGGTCGACGTCATCTCGATCCACGATCTCCCGGATGAGATGGTAGCGGTGCAGAATATGCTTCGTCCGCTGGTGTGCCTTCGGTTCCTTCGCCTGACCAATGGCTCAGAGCTATCACAGTAGAGCAAAACTAGACTAACAAGGGAGGGTGCTACTCTGAGCTCAGTAATGAATTTTCTCAGCCACACCACTTCTTTGGCAGTATCTGATGCAGCAATATACTCCGCCTCGCATACTGAATCAGCCACAGTGTGTTGCTTGGAACTCTTCCAGCAGACAGCCCCACCATTAAGGGTAAAAATAAATCCTGACACACTCTTGCTGTCATCGCGATCAGACTGGAAACTAGAGTCTGTAAACCCTATAAGTCTCAAGTCCGATTCACCATATACAAGCCACTGATCCTTAGTATTTCTTAAATACTTCAGGATGGTTTTAACAACCTTCCAGTGATTCTCCCCTGGATCAGATTGGTATCTACTCACTACCCCTAGTGAGTATGCCACATCTGGTCGTGTACATGTCATGGCATACATGATAGATCCCACTGCCGAAGCATATGGAATCCTACCCATACGCTCTCTCTCTTGAGGTGTTGTCAGACAATCCCTTTTCGAGAGAGAAATTCCATGGCCTATCGGTAGATAGCCTTTCTTGAAATTCTCCATGCTGAACCTTTTCAGCATAGTATCAATGTACGTGGACTGAGATAAGCCAAGCAACCTTTTGGATCTATCCCTATAGATCCTCATCCCTAGGATGTAGGAAGCTTCTCTCAGATCCTTCATGGAGAACTGTGACGACAGCCAAATCTTTATTCCCTGTAATGCAGGGACATCATTTCTGATTAAGAGAATGTCATCCACATACAATATAAGAAATACTACTACTGGACCATTAGCTCACTTATAAATGCAGGGCTCTTCTCCGTTCTTAATGAAGTCATACATTTTGATCATCCTATCAAAACGTATGTTCCAACTCCGAGATGCCTGCTTAAGTCCATAAATGGACCTTTATAGCTTGCATACCTTAGACTCATCTGTGGATGTGAACCCTTCAGGTTGTATCATATACACCTCTTCGTCCAGCTCTCCGTTTAGGAAGGCTGTCTTCACATCCATCGGTCAGATTTCATAGTCTAGATGGACAGCTATCGCAAGCATAATTCGAATGGATTTGAGCATTGCCACAGGAGAAAATGTCTCGTCATAGTCTATACCATAATGTTGACGATATCCCTTGGCAACTAGATGGGCTTTATAGGTCTCCACCTTTCCATCTGCGTCCCTCTTCCTCTTGAAGACCCACTTACACCCTATGAGTTTCACTCCTTCGGGTGAGTCAACCAATGTCCACACATCGTTGACCTTCATGGACTCTATTTCAGATTTCATGGCCTCTAGCCATTTCTCAGAGTCAAATCTCTGCATTGCATCCATGTAGGTGATCGAATTCTCATCATTTTCATCAAGTTCGACAGGATCGCCATCCCGAACCAAGAAACCATAGTATCTGTCCGGTTGATGTGGTACTCTACCAGACTGCCTTAAGGGTGCATAATCAATGGGCTCCAGATCTGATCTAATCAAATCCAGTTCAGGTTCAGTAACATGTGTCGGATTTTTCACCTGTCGAACTTCGTCAAGTTCGACCTTAGAGGCAACAGTTCTTTCACTAAGAAACTCCTTTTCTAAAAAGATTGCCTTAAGACTAACAAACACCTTTTGCTCTTCAGCAAGGTAGAAATAATACCCTTTGGTCTCTTTTGGGTACCCTATAAAATTACACTTGTCAGACCTAGGTCCAAGCTTGTTTGTAATTAAACGTTTAACATAAGTCGGACACCCCCAAACCCTAAGGTGCGAGAGTACTGGCTTATGTCCTATCCATATCTCATATGGCATTTTGGCTACAGACTTACTCGGAACTCTATTTAGAAGGTAACAAGCCGATTCGAGCGCATATCTCCAGAGAAAAATCGGCAGACCAGCAAACCCCATCATGGATCGAACCATGTCCAATAAGGTCCGATTCCTCCTTTCAGACACACCATTATACTGTGGTATTCCAGGAGGAGTCCACTGAGAGAGAATCCCATTCTCCCCTAGATATGTCAGAAACTCATTGGAAAGGTATTCACCTCCTCGATCAGATCGAAAAATTTTAATACACTTCTCAGTTTGTTTTTCTACCTCATTTCGGAATAGTTTAAACATTTCAAACGACTCCGACTTATGCTTCATGAAGTAGACATACCCATACCTCGATAGGTCGTCTGTGAAGGTTATGAAGTAGAAATATCCACCTCTTGCACTTGAGCTCATAGGTCCACATACATCAGAATGTACCAGACCCAAGAGTTCACTGGCTCGCTCACCTTTTCCAGTAAAAGGTGACTTGGTCATCTTTCCAAGAAGAAAAGACTCACAGGTTGGAAGTGATTCACAATCACCAAGTTTAAGAATTTCTTTTTGAGCCAACCTGTTTATCCTATTCTTATTGATATGACCTAGCCTACAGTGCCAAAGGTAGACTTCTGACACATTATCTATTTTAGGGTATTTACCGAAGTTTTGAACCACATTAACAGGCTGTGATAGTAAGTAAATTCCATTATTTAATTGTCCAACAAACATTGTAACATCATTCAAAATGATATTGTAAATATTTTTTTTTATTAAAAAATCATAACCGTACATGGCCAAAAGGCCTACAGAAATAATATTTAATAAATAGCTTGGACAATAGTGACATTCACTCAGAATTACATTACGAGAATTGATTATAAGACTCATGATTCCTAAAGCTAGAACTGGAACTTTGCTTCCATCTCCAACGTTCAGGAACCTCTCATCTTCATCAAATCTCCTACTGACCTGCAGACCCTGCATCAAATTACAAATATGATAAGGGCTTCCGGTATCCAATACCCAGGCAGTAGTATCATAAATGAAAAAGTTGCAAGGAGTTATCATATAATTACCTTGCTTCTTCTTTGGCCTGTTCGGGTTCAGGGAGGCAATGTATCGAGGACAGTTTCTCTTCCAATGCCCCTACTTCTTGCAAAAGAAGCACTCCGCCTGGCTCTGATCGGGCTTGCGCTTCTTGGTCTGACCCTATGCAACCATCCCAGCATGAGGCTGCACCTTCTTGTTCTTCTTCTTCTTGTTCTTCTTCCCCTTCCCAAAGGGTCGACAATGAGAAGAAGACCCTCCCACTACATTCACCGACTCCTTATAGAGCTGGTGATCCTTCTCAAAGTTCTGCAGCAACCCCAACAACCTGTGGTAGTTTACTGCAGGCTTTATCATTCGAAAATGAGTAAGGAATGGGAGGAAGGACTTGGGCAAGGAATTAAGGATCGCATCCTTACCGAGCTGCTCGTGCAGAGAAAAACCCAATTTGCTTAGGCGCTCAATCATCTCGATCATGTACAGTACATGATCAGTGACTGAGGCCCCATCCCTCATCCGAGCATTGAAAATGGCACAACTAGTTTTGTGCCTTTCAACGTCGTCAGGCGTGCCAAAGGAGTCGTTCAACATTTGAAGCATCTCCTGTGGCTGGGCATTCTCAAACCTGCGGTTGAACTCATCATTCATTGCTGCCAGCATAATACATCGGACGGTAGTGCGGTCATTGAGCCACTTCTGTTAAGTGTCTCTGATCGCCTTACTAGCGTTCAGAGCTGGCTCCTCAGGTGCTGGATCCGTTACTACATAAAAGATCCGCTCATGCTCAAGGACGATTTTTAATTTTTGATACCAGCTATCGAAATTAGGTCCCATGAGCTTGTCATTATCTAATAATGACCAGAGTGACAAGGTAGTGGCCATAGCTGTATAAAAAAAAATCAGACCTCTATTAGTACATAAATTAATACTAAAGACTTGAACTTTAGTCTAAAGTTTTTCCCAATAATTTTACGAACTGGTAGCCTCAACCTTTAATTCGAGGAATTACTTTAATTCCTTAATGGATACTAGAATCCACACAGACTACACACGAGCCCAACTTTGGTTGGTCAACCCATGTGCATCTATGGGTAGGTTCTTAACCAGTTGTTTCTCTAAACAACTTCTAGTAATTGATTTTGCCCTAGAACCTAATCAGTAGGCTTTCGCCTCCACTGAAAAAATCTGGTTAGGTCCAACCATTAACATGACTTAATTTGGTGAATCAGACCAATAAATGATCAGGCCCGACTTTGACCGGCCAACCTAACCACCATCAGAAAGACTCAACCAAATTATCATATTATGAATGATAATTCCATTAGCCAATGAGCACCAGGCCTTTGGCCTCCAATGATTATTGAACTAATGGACTCATTATCACTCACTTAATGGGAGGCATTGACTTAGTTATCATTATAACTTAATCATTTTAGGGACCTAATAATTTTTGAGGATTTTATTAAAGGATAGTAGAGAAGAAATCATCCAGCCAATTTCAATCCTCCCACTGACTTCACCAAGTCAGATTAAAAAGGATTTAATTAAAGCTAGAATTAGGAGCACCTAAATCAGTCACACTGATTTACCTAATGACATGGGTGAGCTCTAATCACCAAGTGATCTAATCAAAATCTAACTTACCAGATAGACCAGATAAGTGAGATCAGTGGTGGGGATTTGCCATTAACTCGTCAATGATCGAATCAATGCGAGTAGCTCCCGCTTAAGAACCACTGGTCAAAACTGTCGAACTTACCTTAGACACCAACCGGTTCATTAGTTTTAATTTTGATCAACTTAGTAAATAGAGCTCCACCGCGTAGCCATGAATTAACTCCATCTTGGTCTAGTTAAAGACATGGACCCATTCAACTACAACTATTAAAGTTGAGTCTAGAGTTTCCTTGACCTAATCTAATTCAACTTTTGATTAGATTTGACCAATTACTCCATTTAGTCCATTTTTAAGCTAACCTTAGGTCTAACCCAATTATGGACCTAATTCATCTAACCCATTGACCCACAAGTTTATGCAATTGTCTTAGGTCTTAATTCATAATTCTAGACCTACTAGACAACACTTAATTCTTTTAATTAAGTATTTGGGCTGATGGGTCAGGGTTTGGCATTTCGAAAATAATTTTCAAATTTTGAAAGATTTTATTTTCTGTTCACCAAATGTGTTGACTCATTTCACAAACGGGTTAGCACAATTCATAAACAGCAATCCTATTGCTCATTTCATAACAGAAAATAACTCAAAATAAATCATGAATTTTTTTTTAGATCTAATCTAACACATTCATGATAAATTTTATAATTAAATCCTTTCGCTGCTTCATCGGCATGGGATATAATTACATTGGTACCCCTACTGTCATAGGAGACCCCACCGAATGGGAAGAGAGGGCCTTTAAACTCTATTTTTCTCCTATGACCGGACGGCCATGGCAACCAACCCAATTAGATTACTTGCTACTTGGATCAAGTATATCTAAATATACCAATTTCAAAATTTAAATTTTGAATTTCTAATTTCAAATTTTAAATTTCAAATTTGAGATTTCAACCAAATTTTAAATTTTGAATTTTCAATCTTTGAATTTTAAATTTTGAATTTTGAATTTCAAATTTCAAATTTTGAATTTTGAATTTCAAATTTTAAATTTAAAATTTTAAATAAATTTCAAATTTCAAAATTCAAATTTTAAAATTCAAATTTTAAATTTTGAATTTTAAATTTGAACTTATAGATTACACCTTAATCTACGCATGCATATGTATATCATATTCTAGAACCATGCTCTGATACCATTTGTAGCAAAAATTCAGTGCAGGGGCAAAATGATAATTTTAAAACTTTTTTAAAATTACTATTTTATAGTGAAATTATTAATTAATCTCATTAATTAATACTAATTAATCCTACACTAGGATCTAAATATGATACAACAGCATGTATTTAAATTTAAAATTCAAATTTGAAACAGTAAACTTTTTACTGTACTGTGTTCAGAACACATCACCTTTTGCGGGTAGTCGATCACCGTAATCTGATCACCGTTGGGAGGCTTTGATCATCATATCATAGTCACACTAGTGTCTGACCTCTGTGGATCATCCACACGAAGCTTCCATCTGATCGGTTCCTCACGAATGCGAGTTCGTGATTTCACCCTTTTGATGGCTAATGTTGATCGAACTCCTTCGATCGATGTGTACCGACTCCTCAGATACTCCAGATCATTTGCACGATTGGTTAAGAGGCTGATGGATCTCTCCCTAAAATTTGGTGGACTCACGACACTCGTGGCACACAAATCTCACTTCCCGAACCCTAGGTAGAAACCCTAGGGTACACACCAAAAACCCTGCGCCCAACTTTCTTTCTTTTCTTTCTTTTTCTCTCAGAAGGTTTTGGACCTTCACCTCATGCACAAGGCTTCCTCATGCCCCACTTTCTTTCTCAAAATTTTTTTTTAACACACGCCCCAGCTCCCTATCTCTTTTAAAACAGTTCAAAACGTGTCTTATCTGCGTGAGAGGATAAAGACAAGTGGTTACACATTTGAATTCAAATCAAATTTGAATTCAAACTAAAACCAACTCATCCCTATCCACTTGTGGCATGAGAAGAGAAGAGCGTGGACTCTTTGTGTGAGGAAAGGTTTCACGAAAAACTCTTTCTCGTGTGAATTATGTGGTGCACAAGATGGATAAGCTTGAAGGCAAAAGAGATAAGTTATCCATTCAAATTCAAACATGCTTTGAATTTGAATGGTTAACTAATCAGCTTTATCCATCCATATTGGTGCACAAAAGTGGGCGTGAGAGAGTTTTGCATGGGAGAAAATTCATGAGAAGTTTCTTCTCGTGAATTCAAATGGGCGCAAAGATTTAAGGTGGTGCAGGGATTCAAATTCAAATGGTGGTTTGATCTTAATTGAACCAACCTAATCAAAATAGGTTAAGCACAATTAGACTAAATTAAACCCAACTTAATTAGGCTTAATTAGGCTCAATAAAATCTTAATCAAATCAAAAATTGACTAAGCCCAATCTCTGATCAAATCAGGGATCAAACCATCTCGATGATTAGGTCAACTCTTAACCTAATCGGGTCAAACCCAACTGAGTCTAATTCAATTGAACTTGATCCAAAAATAATTACTCAATCAAATTAAGTTAATTAGTGATCAAATAATTAATAAAATCTCTCATAAATATTGAGTCCAAATTCGATGGGCAATTAGGCATCAGAGACCATCGATATGAAACCCTGATCAAAGAGTTCAAATTTCAAATTCAAAATTTGAAATTTAAAATTTTGATCCGGTACCCAAAATGTGTGGAACTCATGATCAGAGAATCCTAATTCTCAATCATAGAGTCCCAGACACATAAGACTCATAATCAGCCATTAGATCAGAAAGGAACCTCTAATGTGTGTGATCCCGCGGTTCGAACCTAAGCCGGTAGCACAGAAACCAATTCCTGTACTAATCGAAATAACCATCTAGCAATGGTACCCGATGATCAGATAGGTCGAATAGTCACAATCGCAACATTCAGAACCTACGTGAATATGGTTACCGTATAATTCATCCCTTTTGACCCCTGTGTTTAGGATGACTCAGGGTTAAACTGTCAATCCTGATGAGATCATCTAAATCGTGCTCAACTCAATTAGTCCTGTGACTCCTCACTAGGACTACTCTGGCCAAGATTTTGCTAAATTGAAATACGACTGTACACAGCTCCTAAACTGGAGTGGTCAATCTCATCTTGACACATGCACCGACAAGTCAAGTACTTGACTACACCCAGCAGCCTTCCGTCACTGAATTAAAAATTCAGGTAGTCCAGTGCTTAAGTGCAGTGAGTTGCTTGCAAGTCACCGTGGCGGTCTCAGGTCGGAGGGATATTTATACCCATATCCCATCGGAGCAAATCTTGACAGCAGAAATAGCTCCGGAGTCGGTCACGTTCAGTGCAGATGTACCATTACATCTCACCTGTATGCCATACCAGTGTCTCCACACTCCTTGGTTATGAGGACAACCAACCCATATGGCACACAACGATCTATGCTCGATAAACATTATCGTCCTTGGTAACAACGTATCATTTGGTCGCGAACAGGTTTAAGGACTAAGCGACAAATCCTCCTTTGTCGAGTCTAAATAGTCCTAAGGACTTCACCACAACACAGGAGTTCATTAGAAGATGAAACATTTGTGATGAAAAAATACTAAAATAACTTTTATTTATTTATAATTCATGTACTAATTCAAAAGGAGCACAACCGTCAACAGGCTGACGATTGGCTTTGGGACACTATTCCCAACAAGCTAAATGATGGCACGGTACGGCTCGATGGGGGTACTTTGACTGAGGATCCTGCTTCAGACTCTGAAATAGGGTGATCAACTGGACTATGCCTAGGCACCGATGAAGATGGATCCTCCTCCTCAGCATGCTCCTCCTCCTCATCATCCTCCTTTAAATTGTAGCTGCACGGCCCTTGGCCCAACGACCATCTACTCTGACAAACCCCATGCACCAAAGAGAGTGGTTGTTGTAGGTGTCAGTGTATGACAGTTTACAAACAACATCTACCTCAAAACTCACTCCAAACTCTCTAAAAATCACAAAAAGAGCCATACCATTTGGAAAGAGAGCCTTGCATCTGTTCAAGACCTCCCTCATGGCATCGATCATCAAAAAAGGTAGATTCAGGGGAGTCTCGGAGACAACATGGTGCATCAAGCAAATATCCCTACTAGTCATCAAATCATATCTTTCCCCTTTGGGGAAAAAAATCTTAGACACCATGTGATGGAGCAACCTCATTTTCACACTCAGATCTTTGGCTTCAATTTTCAAAAATCCTTCTACATCTTCTCTTCCAAGGATAGTCCTGTGTCCAATTTTTTTTTGGGAAGCTCATCTAGGCAACTACTCTCATAAGGCATCTGAAGGAGTCTATCTAGTCTAGGTGCATTCAGAATAATTTGGACACCCTTCACCATAGACCTCAAAACTCCATCAGTGAAGACTAGATTTGAGTAAAATTTCTTGACAAGATCAATATAAACTGACTCAGATAAATTGAGGAAGAATCTCTATCCTTGCTTAATTAATTTTTCTCCAATGGAAAAACCATCACTCCTCAAAAGGTTCAGATGATAAGAAAAAGATTTAAAAATAGAGAAAAATTCAAGAGAAAAAATTTGAAATGGATCATATCGAGTTGAGATGATCATGAGAAGTCCAAATAAATTTTGATATTATTTTTGATTGAATATTTCAATGAAAAAAATTTGAAAAGATATCTAAATAGCACTGATGATTTTTAATTATCTTAAAAAAATTAAAAAAAAAAGATAGATGGCTTCCAAAATTAAGATAATGATGTCAAGAAATTATAGAAGGATTTTGAGAGTGAAATTATGATTAAAATTCCAGTAGAAGGGTCTAAGATGCCCAATTTCTTTCTAATTTTATAAAATTTATTTTCATTTAGTACTTTGGTAAAAATATTAGTTAGTTGTTTTTTAGTATTTATGTATTCAAGTGTTATATCATTATTTTGAACATATTTTCTTATGAAATGATATCTAATTTCAATGTATTTTGACTTAGAGTGTTGGATTAGATTTTTGGTCAAATTGATGGTACTAGTATTATCCTATCTTATGGGGATGTTTCTAAGTTCAATACTAAAGTCTATGAGTTGTTGCTTAATCCACAGGATTTGAGCACAGTAACTTTCAACTGCAATGTACTCGACCTCGGTCGTGGACAAAGCTACCAAATTTTGCTTCTTGCTAAATCAAGAGATTAAGTTTACTCTTAAAAATTGATAAGTTTTACTAGTACTTTTTTTATCTAGTCTACATCCAGGTTTTGAGAATCAAAATCCTATTAAGTCCATAGAAGATTATTTTGAGAATCAAAATCCTAGGTTTTGTATTCCTTTTAAGTATCTAAAAATTCTCTTAATAGCATTTAAGTGAGATTCCTTAAGATTTGACTGATATCTAGCATACATGCATACACTAAATATTATATTAGGTCTACTAGCAGTAAGATACAATAAAGAGCCTATCATGCCTTTATAGAGCTTTGAATCAATATTTTTACCATGCTCATCTTTTTTTAATTTAAAGAAAGGGGTCATAGGTATACTTACAATTTTTTAGCTCTTCATTCCAAATTTTTTTAATAATTTTCTTGTGTACTTACTTTGGGTGATGGAGATCTCCTCCATTTGCTTAATCTAGAGTCGAGGAAGAAAGTAAGTTCTCCCATAATGCTCATCTCGAACTCCTCGTGCATGAGCTTGGTAAACTCTTGGCACAATCTTCATTAGTAGACCCAAATATAATGTCATCAATATATATCTGTATAACTAGAACTTCATTATCTTTTCTTTTTATAAATAGAGTTGTATCAATTTTTTTTCTAAAAAAATTATTTTCTAATAAGAACTTACTTAATTTTTCATACCAAATCCTAGGAGCTCGTTTTAAACTATATAATATTTTGTTTAACTTAAATACATGATTTGAAAATTTATGACTTTCAAATCTGGAGGTTGTTCTATATATACTTCTTCAGCAATATAACCATTTAGAAAAGCACTCTTAACATCCTTTTGAAATAGTTTAAAGTTCATAAAATAAGCAAAAGTAAGTAGCATTCTTATGGCTTCAAGTCTAGCAACAAGAGCAAATGTTTCATCAAAATCAATTCCTTCTTGTTGATTGTATTCTTTAGCAACTAATCTTGCTTTATTTCTTATTATATTTCCATCTTCATCTAATTGGTTCCTATATACCCATTTAGTTTCTATTATGAGGCAATTTTTAGGTCTAGCAACTAGTGTCCATACATTATTTCTTTCGAATTAGTTTAGCTCTTCTTGCATGGCAATTATCCAATTATGATCTTTTTCAGCTTCATCTATTATTTTAGGTTCTAGATGTGAAACAAAAGCTACATAATTACAAACATCTCTAAGAGAGGATCTAGTTCTTACTTCTTGTATCGGATCATCAATTATTAATTTTTTGAGATGATTGTGGATATACCTCTATTTTCTTGGAAGATTACTAGTGTCCTGAGGTTGTTCTTGAATATTCTGATCATTGATGCTTTTATTCTCATTTTTTTCCATCCAATTGATCCTTGTTTCGCTCAATTGAGTCATTAAGGATGAGCTCTTTCATTCCATCTTCTATGATACCTACATCATCAGTACTCTCTCTCTTCTTTGATGGAAGATCATTAGTTTCATCAAAAACTATATGAATTGACTCTTCCACTACTAGTATTCTTTTATTAAATACTCTAAAGACTTTGCTAGAAGTGGAATAGTCAAGAAAGATAGCTTCATCATATTTAGTATCAAATTTGCCTAAACTATCTTTGCCATTATTCAAAATAAAATATTGACAACCAAAAATATGAAAATAACCTATATTAGATTTTCTACCTTTTCATAATTCATAAGGTGTTTTCTTTAAAATAGGTCTTATTAAAGTATGGTTTAAAATGTAACATACTGTGTTAATTGCCTCTGCTTAAAAATTTTTGAGAGTTTGCTTTCACATAGCATGGTACGGGCCATTTCTTCTAGAGTTCTATTTTTTCTTTCAATAACTTTATTTTGTTGTGATGTTCTAGGTGCTGAGAAGTTATGATCTATGCCCTTTTCATCACAAAATTTTTTAAAATCTTTATTTTCAAATTCAGTGCCATGGTCACTTCATATAGAAATAATTGGCTAACTTTTTTCATTCAAAATCTTTCGACAAAACTTAGAGAATGCTGAAAATACTTCATCCTTAGAAGCTAAAAATAAAACTCAAGTAAAACATAAAAAATCATCAATAATTATAAAGCCATATCTTTTTTCTCCTAGACAACTTATCCTTGTAGGATCAAATAAAACTATATGTAAGAGCTCTAAAAATTTAGAAGTTGAAATAATATTTTTAGATTTAAAAAAAACTCTTATTTGTTTACCTAATTAACATGCATCATAAATTTTATCTTTGTCAAAATTAATTTTTGATAAATCAAAAATAAAATCTTTTTTAATGATTTTAGAAAGTGTGTGCATATTAATATGTACCAGCCTATGGTGTCAAAACCAACAAATCTCATTAATTTTAGCATTCATGGCCATAAGACATTGCATATTTTGTAAGGATAGATTATCCAAATCAATTATGTATGTATTACCATGTCTATGTCCAATGAATCTAATGCTAACATCAGAGGGACTAGTTACAATGTACATAGATGATTCAAAAACTACTTTGTAATCTTTATCATATAATTGACTAATACTTAAAAGATTATGCTTAAGACCATCTACAAGTAATACATTTTCAATACAAGTGAAGGGAGTGATACCAATATTATCAGTACCAATGATCTTCCTTTTGTCATTATCTCCAAAGGTGACCAACCCTCCATTCTTGACTTCCAATGTGATGAATTGAGATTCATCATCAGTCATGTATCTTGAACATCCACTATCAAGATATCACTTCCATTTTGTTGCTTAGGATGCAAGACACATCTGCATACATGAAATCAAATTTTAACCTTAGGTACCCAAGCTAACTTGGGTCTTTTGGGGTTAGTCATAATAGTTCTTTTGAAACCCATATTTTCTTAACATTTCTATCATCAACTTTATTTGATAAACATGAATAAGCTTTATGCCCTACTTTGTCATATTTAAAACAAATAATATTTGATAATTTTCTTATAGATGCATTGACAAAAAAAATTTTCAAAAATTTTTATTTTCTAAGAGTGTTATAGCCAAGTCTGACTTTATCATATACAATTTTTTAACTATCAATGATCATCTGAAGTTTATTTGAACTTAATGTAAATCTATCTGTTGGGAATAGTGTCCCAAAGCCAATCGTCAGCCTGTTAACGGTTGTACTCATTTTTATATTTATACATGAATTATGAATTAATAAAAATTATTTTGATACTTTTCATCACAAAATGTTTTATCTTCTAATGAACTCCTATGTTGTGGTGAAGTTCTTAGGACTATTTAGACTCGACAAAGGAAGATTTATCGTTTAGTCCTTAAATCTGTTCGCGACCAAATGATATATTGTTACCAAGGAGACAACATTTATCAAGCATAGGTCGTTGTATGACATATAGGTTGGTTGTCCTCTTAACCAATGAGTGTGGAGACACTGGTATGGCATACAGGTGAGATGTAAGGGTACATCTGCACTGAATGTGACCGACTCTGGAACTATTTCTGCTATCAAAATTTTCTTCGATGGAATATGGGTATAAATGTCCCTCCGACCTGAGACTGCCACGGTGACTTGCAAGCAACTCACTACACTTAGGCACTGGACTACCTGAATTTCTAATTCAGTGACAGAAGGCTGCTGGGTGTAGTCAAGTACTTGACTTGTCGGTACGTGTGTCAAGATGGGATTGACCACTCTAGTTTAGGAGCTGTATACAGTCGTGTTTCAATTTAGCAAAACCTTGGCCAGGGTAGTCTTTGTGAGGAGTCACAGGACTATTTGAGTTGGGCACAATTCGGATGATCTGATCAGGGTTGACGGTTTAACCCTGAGTCATCCTAAACACAGGGGTCAAAAGGATGAATTATACAGTAACCATATTCATGTAGGTTCTGAGTGTTACGATTGCGACTATTCGATCTATCTAAATATCGGGTACCATTGCTAGATGGTCACTTCGATTAGTATAGGAATTGATTCCTGTGCTACCAGTTTAGGTTCGAACCTGCGGGTCACACACATTAGAGGTTTCTATCTGATCTGATGGCTGATGTAGAATCCTATATGTTTGAGACTCAGTGATCGAGAATCAGGATTCTCTGATCACGAGTTCCACACATAATGGGTATCGGGGTCAAGAGTCCCACTGGTTGGGACTTTTCGATCAGGGTTATATATCGATGAATTCTGATGCCCGATTGCCCATCAGATTTAGACTCAGTATTTATGAAAAGTTTAATTAGTAATTTGATCACTAATTAACTCAATTTGATTGAGTAATTATTTTTGGATCAAGTCCAATTGAATTGGATTCAGTTGGGTTTGACCCAATTAGGTTAAGAGTTGACCTAATCGTCAAGATGGTTTGGTTCCTGATTTGATCGGGGGTTGGGCTTAGTCAATTCTTGATTTGATTAGAATTTTATTGAGCCTAATTAAGTCTAATTAAGTTGGGTTTAAATTAGTCTAATTGGACCTAACTTATTTGGTTCAATTAGGTTGATTTAAATAATGAAACCACCTTGACCCAATCTCCATGCGCCACCTCACTTCCATTGCACCCATTTGAATTCATGAGAAGGAACTTCTCATGAATTATTTTCTCACGTCAAGCCCTCTCCACGCCCCATATTAATGTGCCATATGAATGGATAAGGATGATTGGTTGGCCATTCAAATTCAAAATAAAGTTTGAATTTGAATGGGCAATCAATCTTTGCACCTTATCCCTTTTTTTACGTCCCATTTATTACATGAGAAAAGGTTTCTCATGAAATCACTCCATGCATAATTTAAGCCATGCCTCATGCCTTTAGTAGATAAGGGATGAGTTGGTATCCATTTGAATTCAAAATTTGATTTGAATTCAAATGTGCAATTACTCATCTTTATCCTTTTTTTTGGATAAGACGTTTGACGTTGTTATAAAAGGAGGAGAAGAGTGGGGCGTGCAAGAAGAAGATTTTTGAAGAAAAATTATGGGGCATGAGAAGTCTTGTGTATGAGAAGGAAGACCATATCCTTCCAAGAGAAAAAGAAAGAAAAGAAAGAAAAGTGGGTGCAAGATTTTCGGTGAGTTCCCTAAAGTTTTAGCCTGGGGTTTGGGAAGTGAGAAAGTGAGCTACGAGTGTCGTGAGCCCACAAAATCTCAGAGAGATCTTCAACATCCTCTCAAGCATGTTTGTTGATGATCCAGAGCATCTGAAGAATCGACAGACATCGATCGAAGGAGTTCGATCAGCATCGACCGTCAAAAGGGCTCTACAATGAGCTAGCACTCGTGAGGAGTCGATCAGACCGGAAGCTTTGTGTGGATGATCCACAGAGGTCAGACATACTATGTGGCTGTGTCACGATGATCAGACTCTTCCGACGGTGATCTGATTGCGGTGATCTACTACCCGCACAAAGGTATTGTATTCTGAGCACATTACAATAAAGTGTTTATTGTTTAAATTCGAATTTTAAATTTAAATGCATGCATGCTATATATCATATTTAGATCTTAGTATAGAATAAATTTATGTTAATTAATTAGATTAATTAATAATTTTTACTATAAAATAGTGATTTTGAAAAAATTTTAAAATTACCATTTTACCCCGACAATGAATTTCCCCACAAATGGTATCAGAGCGGGTTCTTAGATATGATATATATATTTGCATGCATAGATTAAGTTGTAATCTAAAAGTTTAAATTTGAAATTTAAAATTTAAAATTTAAAATTTAAATTTTGAAAGTTGTTCGAAATTTAAAATTCAAAAAAATTTGAAATTCAAAATTTGAATTTTGAAATTTAAAATTCAAAATTCAAAATTCAAAAATTTAAAATTTGAAATTTAAAATTTGGGTAAAATTTCAAATTTGAAATTCAAAATTTAAAATTCAAAAATTTGAAATTTGAAATTCAAAATTTAAAATTTAAAATTTGAAATTTAAAATTTAAATTTTAAATTTGGTATATTTAGATATACTTGATCCAAGTAGCAAGTAATCGAATTGGGTTGGTTGCCATGGTCGTCCGGTCATAGGAGAAAAGTAGGGTTTAAAGGCCCTCTCCTCCCATTCGATGGGGTCTCCTATGGCGGTAGGGGTGCCACTGCAATTATATCCCATGCAGATGAAGCAGCGAAAGAAATTAATTGTAAAGGTTCAATTATGAAATTTATCATGAATGTGTTAGATTAGATCTAAAGGAATATTCATGATTTATTTTGATTGAGTTATTTTCTGTTATGTAATTAGCAATAGGATTGCTATTTATGAAATGTGCTGATCTATTTGTGAAATGAGTCAACATATTTGGTGAATAGAAAATAAAACCTTTCAAATTTGAAAATTATTTTCGAAATGCCAAACACTGACCCATCAGCCCAAATACTTAATTAAAAGAATTAAGTGTTGTCTAGTAGGTCTAGAATTGTGAATTAAGACCTAAGACAATTGCATAAACTTGTGGATCAATGGGTTAGATGGATTAGGTCCATAATTGGGTTTAGACCTAAGGTTAGCTTAAAGAAATGAACTAAATTAGAGTAATTGATCAAATCTAATCAAAAGTTGAATTAGACTAGGTCAAGGATACTCTAGACTCAACTCCAATAGTTGTAGTTGAATGGGTCCATGTCTTTAACTAGACCAAGATGGACTTAATTCATGGCTATGCGGTGGAACCCTATTTACTAAGTTGATCAAATTAAAACTAATGAACCGATTGGTGTCTAAGGTAAGTTTGGCATTTTGACCAGTGGTTTTTAAGCGAGAGCTACTTGCAGTGATTCCATCTCTGACGAGTTAGTGGCTTATCCCCACCACTGATCTCACTTACCTGGCCAACCTGGTGAATTAGATTTTGATTAGATCACTTGGTGATTAGGGCTCACCCATGTCATTAGGTAAATCATTTTGACTGATTTAGGTGCTCTTAATGCCAGCTTTAATTAAATCTTTTTTTAATCTGACTTGGTGAAGTCAGTGGGAGGATTGAAATTGACTGGATATTTTCTTCTCATCTATCCTTTAATAAAATCCTCAAAAATTATTAGGTCCCTAAAAATGATTAAGTTATATTGATAACTAAGTCATAGCCTCCCATTAAGTGAGTGATAATGAGTCCATTAGTTTAATAATCATTGGAGGCCCAAAGGCCTGGTGCTTATTGACTAATGAAATTATCATTCATAATATGATAATTTGGTTTGAGTCTTTCTGATGGTGGTCAGGTTGGCCGGCCAAAGTCAGGCCTGATCATTTATTGGTCCGATTCACCAAATCAAATCATGTTAATGGTTGGACCTAACCAGATCTTTTCAGTGGAGGCCAAAGCCTACTGATTAGGTTCTGGGGCAAAATCAATTACTAGAAGTTGTTTAGAGAAACAACTGGTTATGAACCTACCCATAGATGCACATGGGTTAACCAACCAAAGTTGGGCTCGTGTGTAGTCTGTGTGGATTCTAGTATCCACTAAGGAATTAAAGTAATTCCTCGAATTGGAGGTTGAGGCTACCAGTTCGTAAAAATACTGAGAGAAATTTTAGACTAAAGTCCAAGTCTTTAGTATTTATAATTTATGTACTAATAGAGGTCTGATTTTCCTTTATGCAGCTATGGCCACTACCCAGTCCCTCCGGTCATTATTAGATAATGACAAGCTCATGGGACTTAATTTCGATAGCTGGTATCAAAAATTAAAAATCATCCTTGAGCATGAGCAGATCCTTTATGTAGTAACGGATCCGGCACCTGAGGAGCCAGCCCCGAACATTAGAGGGACGATTTGAGATACTTATCAGAAGTGGTTCAACGATCGCACCACCGTTCGGTGCATGATACTGACGGCAATGAATGATGAGTTCAGCTGTAGGTTTGAGAACGCCCAGCCATAGGAGATGCTTCAAATGTTGAATGACTCCTTTGGCATGCCTGACGATGTTGAAAGGCACAAAACTAGTTGTGCCATTTTCAATGCTTGGATGAGGAATGGAGCCTCAGTCACTGATCATGTACTGTACATGATCGAAATGATTGAGCGCCTAAGTAAACTGAGTTTTTCCTTGCACGAGCAGCTCGGTAAGGATGCGATCCTTAATTCATTGCCCAAGTCCTTCCTCCCCTTCCTTACTCATTTTCGGATGACAAAGCTTGCAGTGAACTACCACAGCTTGTTGGGGTTGCTGCAGAACTTTGAGAAGGATCACCAGCTCCATAAGGAGTCGGTGAATGTTGTGGGAGGGTCTTCTTCTGGTCATCGACCCTTTAAGAAAGGGAAGAAGAAGAACAAGAAGAAGAAGAATAAGAAGGTGCAGCTACATGCTGGGACGTCTGCACAGGGTCAGACCAAGAAGTGCAAGCCCGACCAGAGCCAGGCGGAGTGCTTCTTTTGCAAGAAGCAGGGGCACTGGAAGAGGAACTGTCCTCTATACATTGCTTCCCTGGACCCGAACAGGCCGAAGAAGAAGCAAGGTACTTATATGATAACACCTTGCAACTTTTCCATTTGTGATACTACTGCCTGGGTATTGAATACTGGAAGCCCTTATCATATTTGCAATTCGATGCAGGGTCTGCAGGTCAGTAGGAGATTTGATGAAGGCGAGAGATTCCTGAACGTTGGAGATGGAAGCAAAGTTTCAGTTCTAGCATTAGAAATCATGAACCTTGTAATCAATTCTCGAAACGTAATTCTGAGTGAATGTCACTATTGTCCAAGCTTTTTATTAAATATTATTTTTGTAGGCCTTTTGGCCATGAACGGTTATCAATTTTTAATAAAAGAAAATATTTGCAATATCATTTTGAATGGTGTTACAATGTTTGTTGGACAACTTAATAATGAAATTTACTTTCTATCACAACCTGTTAATATGGTTCAAACCTCCGGTAAATGCTCTAGAATAAATAATGTGTCAGAAGTCTACCTTTGGCACTGTAGGCTAGGTCATATCAATAAGAACAGGATAAACAGGTTGGCTCAAGAAAAAATTCTTGAAGTAGGTGATTGTGAATCACTTCCAACTTGTGAGTCCTGTCTTCTTGGTAAATGACCAAATCACCTTTTACTGGAAAAGGTGAGCGAGCCAGTGAACTCTTGGGTCTGGTACATTCTGATGTATGTGGACCCATGAGCTCAAGTGCAAGAGGTGGATATTTCTACTTCATAACCTTCACAGATGACCTATCGAGGTATGAGTATGTCTATTTAATGAAGCATAAATCGGAGTCATTTAAAATGTTCAAACTATTTCGAAATGAGGTAGAAAAATAAACTGGAACGTGTATTAAAACTCTTCGATCTGATCGAGGAGGTGAATATCTCTCCAATGATTTTCTGACATATCTTGGGGAGAATGAGATTCTCTCTCAGTGGACTCCTCCTGAAACACCACAACATAATGGTGTATCAGAAAGGAGGAATCAGACCTTGTTGGACATGGTTTGATCCATGATAGGATTTGCTGGTCTACCGATCTCCCTCTGGGGATATGTGCTCGAATTGGCTTGTTACCTTCTAAATAGAGTTTCGAGTAAATCTGTAACCGAAACGCCATATGAGATATGGATAGGACATAAGCCAGTACTCTCACACCTTAGGGTTTGGGGGTGTCCGGCTTATGTTAAACGTTTAATTACGGACAAGCTTGGACCTAGGTCTGACAAGTGTAATTTTATAGGGTACCCAAAAGAGACCAAAGGGTATTACTTCTACCTAGCTGATGAGCAAAAAGTATTTGTCAGCCTTAAGGCAATCTTTTTGGAAAAGGAGTTCCTTGGTGAAGGGACTGTTGCCTCTAAGGTCGAACTTGACGAAATTCGGCAGGTGAAAAAATTGACACAAGTTGCTGAACCTGAACCGAATTTGGTTAGATCAGATCCGGAGCCCATTGTTCAAGCACCCTTAAGGCGATCTGGTAGAGTACCACATCAACCGGACAGATACTATGATTTCTTGGTTTGGGACGATGATCCTATCGAACTTGATGAAAATGATGAGGATCCGATCACCTACATGGATGCAATGCAGAGACCCGACTCTGAGAAATGGCTAGAGGCCATGAAATCCGAAATGGAGTCCATGGAGGTCAATGATGTGTGGACATTGGTTGATCCACTCGAAGGAGTAAAACCCATAGGGTGTAAGTGGGTCTTCAAGAGGAAGAGAGGCGCAGACGGAAAGGTGAAAACCTATAAAGCCCATCTGGTTGCCAAGGGATATCGTCAATGTTATGGTGTAGACTATGACGAGACATTTTTTCCTGTGGCAATGCTCAAATCCATTCGGATTATGCTTGCGATAGCTGCCCATCTGGACTATGAAATCTGACAGATGGATGTGAAGACAGTTTTCCTAAATGAAGAGCTGGATGAAGAGGTGTATATGATACAACCTGAAGGATTCACATCCATAGATGAGTCTAAGGCGTGCAGACTACAGAGGTCCATTTATGGACTTAAGCAGGCATCACGGAGTTGGAACATACATTTTGATAAGACGATCAAGACATATGGCTTCGTTAAGAATGGAGAAGAGCCATGCATTTATAAGTGGGCTAATGGTCCAGTAGTAGTATTTCTTGTATTGTATGTGGATGACATTCTCTTAATCGGGAATGATGTCTCTGTATTACAAGGAATAAAGATTTGACTGTCGTCACAGTTCTCCATGAAGGATCTGGGAGAAGCTTCCTACATCCTAGGGATAAGGATCTATAGGGATAGATCTAAAAAGTTGCTTGGTTTATCTTAGTCCACGTACATTGATACTATACTGAAGAGGTTCAGCATGGAGAATTCCAAGAAAGGCTATCTTCCGATAGGCCATAGAATTTCTCTCTCGAAGATGGATTGTCCGATAATACCTCAAAAGAGAGAGCGTGTGGGTAGGATTCCATATGCTTCAGTAGTGGGATCTTTCATGTACGCCATGATATGTACACAACCAGATGTGGCATACTCACTAGGGGTAGTGAGTAGATACCAATCTGATCCAGGAGAGAATCACTGGAAGGTTGTTAAAACCATCCTGAAGTATTTAAGAAATACTAAGGACCAGTGGCTTGTTTATGGTGAATCGGACTTGAGACTTATAGGGTTTATAGATTCTAGTTTCCAGTCTGATCACGATGACAGCAAAAGTGTGTCAGGATTTATTTTTACCCTTAATGGTGGGGCTATCTACTGAAAAAGTTCCAAGCAGCACACAGTGGCTGATTCAGTTTGCGAGACAGAGTATGTCGCTGCATCAGATGCTGCCAAAGAAGCGGTGTGACTGAAAAAATTCATCATCGAGCTCGGAGTAGCACCCTCCCTTGTTGGTCCAGCTTTGCTCTACTGTGACAGCTCTGGAGCCATTGCTCAGGTGAAGGAACCAAAGGCACACCAGCGGACGAAGTATATTCTGCGCTGCTACCATCTTATCCGAAAAATTATGGATCGAGATGACGTCGATCTTCAGAAGATCGATTGGAAGGAGAACTTGGCTGACCCATTCACTAAAGCCATTGCGGTGAAGGAGTTCGACAACTACAAGTCGAAGATGGGTATTAGATACTGCATCGATTGACTTTAGGCCAAGTGAGAGATTGTTGGGAATAGTGTCCCAAAGCCAATCGTCAGTCTGTTGACGGTTGTGCTCATTTTTATATTTGTACATGAATTATGAATTAATAAAAATTATTTTGATATTTTTCATCACAAAATATTTCATCTTCTAATGAACTCTTATGTTGTGGTGAAGTCCTTAGGACTATTTAGACTCGACAAAGGAGGATTTGTCATTTAGTCCTTAAATCTGTTCGCGATCAAATGATACGTTGTTACCAAGGACGACAATGTTTATCAAGCATAGGTCATTGTGTGCCATATAGATTGGTTGTCCTCTTAACCAATGAGTGTGGAGACACTGGTATGGCATACAGGTGAGATGTAAAGGTACATCTGCATTGAACGTGACCGACTCCAGAGCTATTTCTGCTGTTAAGATTTGATCCGATGGAATATGGGTATAAATATCCCTCTGACCTGAGACCGCCACGGTGACTTGTAAGCAACTCACTACACTTAAGCACTGGACTACCTGAATTTCTAATTCAGTGATGGAAGGCTGCTGGGTGTAGTCAATTACTTGACTTGTCGGTGCGTGTGTCAAGATGGGATTGATCACTCCAGTTTAGGAGCTGTGTACAGTCGTATTTTAATTTAGCAAAACCTTGGCTAGGGTAGTCTTTGTGAGGAGTCACAGGACTGTTTGAGTTGAGCACGATTCGGATGATCTGATCAGGATTGACAGTTTAACCCTGAGTCATCCTAAACATAGGGGTCAAAAGGATGAATTATACAGTAACCATATTCATGTAGGTTTTGAGTGTTGCGATTGCGACTATTCGATCTATCCGGACGTCGAATTCCATTGCTAGATGGTCACTTCGATTAGTACAGGAATTGGTTCCTGTGCTACCGGCTTAGGTTCGAACCTGCGGGGTCACACACATTAGAGGTTTCTATCTGATCTGATGGCTGATGTAGAATCCTACATGTTTGGGACTCAGTGATCTAGAATCAGGATTCTCTGATCATGAGTTCCACACATTATGTGTACCGAGGTCAAGAGTCCCACTGGTTGGGACTTTTTGATCAGGGTTACATATCGATGAATTCTGATGCCCGATTGCCCATCAGATTTGGACTCAGTATTTATGAGAGGTTTAATTAGTGATTTGATCACTAATTAACTCAATTTGATTGAGTAATTATTTTTGGATCAAGTCCAATTGAATTGGATTCAGTTGGGTTTGACCCGATTAGGTTAAGAGTTGATCTAATCGTCAAGATGGTTTGGTCCCTGATTTGATCAGGGGTTGGGCTTAGTCAATTTTTGATTTGATTAAAATTTTATTGAGCCTAATTAAGTCTAATTAAGTTGGATTTAAATTAGTCTAATTGGACCTAACTTATTTGGTTCAATTAGGTTGGTTTAAATAATGAAACCACCTTGACCCAATCTCCATGCGCCACCTCACTTCCATTGCACCCATTTGAATTCATGAGAAGGAACTTCTCATGAATTATTTTCTCACGCGAAGCCCTCTCAACGCCCCACATTAGTGTGCCATATGAATGGATAAGGATGATTGGTTGGCCATTCAAATTCAAAATAAAGTTTGAATTTGAATGGGCAATCAATCTTTGTACCTTATCTCTTTTTTTATGTCTCATTTATTACATGAGAAAAGATTTCTCATGAAATCACTCCATACACAATTTAAGCCACGCCTCACACCTTTAGTGGATAAGAGCTGTCACAGTAGAGCAGAACTGGACCAACAAGGGAGGGTGCTACTTCGAGCTCAGTGATGAATTTCCTCAGCCACATCGCTTCTTTGGCAACATCTGATGCGGCGACATACTCTGCCTCACAAACTGAATCAGCCACTGTGTGCTGCTTGAAACTTTTTCAGTAGATAGCCCCACCATTAAGGATAAAAATAAATCCTGACACACTTTTGCTGTCATCGTGATCAGACTGGAAACTAGAGTCTGTAAACCCTATAAGTCTCAAGTCTGATTCACCATAAACAAGCCACTGGTCCTTAGTATTTCTTAAATACTTCAGGATGATTTTAACAACCTTCCAGAGATTCTCTCCTGGATCAGATTGGTATCTACTCACTACCCCTAGTGAGTATGCCACATTTGATCGTGTACATGTCATGACGTACATGATAGATCCCACTGCCGAAGCATATGGAATCCTACCCATACGCTCTCTCTTTTGAGGTGTTGTCGGGCAATCCCTCTTCGAGAGAGAAATTCCATGGCCTATCAAAAGATAGCCTTTCTTGAAATTTTTCATGCTAAACCTCTTCAACATAGTATCAATGTACGTGAACTGAGATAAACCAAGCAATCTTTTAGATCTATCCCTATAGATCCTCATCCCTAGGATGTAGGAAGCTTCTTCTAGATCCTTCATGGAGAACTATGATGACAGCCAAATCTTTATTCTCTATAATGCAGGGACATCATTTTCGATTAAGAGAATGTCATCCACATACAATACATGAAATACTACTACTGAACCATTAGCCCACTTATAAATGCATGGCTCTTTTCCGTTCTTAATGAAGCCATACGTCTTGATCGTCTTATCAAAATGTATGTTCCAACTCCGTGATGCCTGCTTAAGTCCATAAATGGACCAATGTAGCCTGCACACCTTAGACTCATCTGTGGATGTGAATCTTTCAGGTTGTATCATATACACCTCTTTATCCAGCTCTCCATTTAGGAAAGCTGTCTTTATATCCATCTGCCAAATTTCATAGTCGAGATGAGCAGCTAATTCAAGCATAATCCGAATGGATTTGAGCATTGCCACAGGAGAAAATGTCTCATCATAGTCTATACCATAACGTTGATGATATCCCTTAGCAACCAGAAGGGCTTTATAGGTTTTCACCTTTCCGTCTGTGCCCCTCTTCCTCTTAAAGACCCACTTACACCTTATGGGTTTTACTCCTTCGGGTGGGTCAACAATGTCCACACATCGTTGACCTTCATGGACTCCATTTTGAATTTCATAGCTTCTAGCCATTTTTCAGAGTCGGATCTCTACATTGCATCCATGTAGGTGATCGGATCTTCATCATTTTCATCAAGTTCGATAGGATCATCATCCCGGATCAAGAAACCATAGTATCTGTCCGGTTGACGTGGTACTCTACCAGATCACCTTAAGGGTGCTTGAACAATGGGCTCCGGATCTGATCTAATCAAATCCGATTCAGGTTCAGCAACTTGTATCAATTTTTTCACCTGTCGAACTTCGTCAAGTTTGACCTTAGAGGCAACAGTCCCTTCACCAAGGAACTCCTTTTCCAAAAAGATTGCCTTAAGGCTGACAAACACTTTTTGCTCATCAACTAGGTAGAAGTAATACCCTTTGATCTCTTTTGGGTACCCTATAAAATTACACTTGTCAGACCTAGGTCCAAGCTTGTCCGTAATTAAACGTTTAACATAAGCCGGACACCCCCAAACCCTAAGGTGCGAGAGTACTGGCTTACGTCCTATCCATATCTCATATGGGGAATTGGTTACAGACTTACTCGAAACTCTATTTAGAAAGTAACAAGCCGATTCGAGCGCATATCCCTAGAGGGAGATCGGCAAACCAGTAAATCCCATCATGGATCGAACCATGTCCAACAAGGTCCGATTCCTCCTTTCAGATACACCATTATGTTGTGGTGTTCCAGGAGGTGTCCACTGAGAGAGAATTCTATTCTCCCCAAGATATGTCAGAAAATCATTGGAAAGATATTCACCTCCTCGATCAGATCGAAGAATTTTAATACACTTTTCAGTTTATTTTTCTACCTCATTTCGGAATAGTTTGAATATTTCAAACGACTCCGATTTATGCTTCATTAAATAGACATACCCATACCTCAATAGGTTGTCTGTGAAGGTTATGAAATAGAAATATCCACCTCTTGCACTTGAGCTCATGGGTCCACATACATCAGAATGTACCAAACCTAAGAGTTCACTGGCTCGCTCACCTTTTCCAGTAAAAGGCGATTTGGTCATTTTACCAAGAAGACAGGACTCACAGGTTGGAAGTGATTCACAATCACCTACTTCAAGAATTCCTTCTTGAGCCAACCTGTTTATCCTGTTCTTATTGATATGACCTAGCCTACAGTGCCAAAGGTAGACTTCTGACACATTATCTATTCTAAGGTGTTTACCGGAGGTTTGAACCACATTACCAGGTTATGATAGAAAGTAAATTTCATTATTAAGTTGTCCAACAAACATTGTAACACCATTCAAAATGATATTACAAATATTTTTTTTATTAAAAATTGATAACCGTTCATGGCCAAAAGACCTACAGAAATAATATTTAATAAAAAGCTTGGACAATAGTGACATTCACTCAGAATTATATTTCGAGAATTGATTACAAGGTTCATGATTCCTAATGCTAGAACTGAAACTTTACTTCCATCTCCAATGTTCAGGAATCTATCACCTTCATCAAATCTCCTACTGACCTACAGACTTTGCATCGAATTGCAAATATGATAAGGGCTTCCGGTATCCAATACCCAGGCAGTAGTATCACAAATAGAAAAGTTGCAAGGTGTTATCATATAAGTACCTTGCTTCTTCTTTGGCCTGTTCGGGTCCAGGGAGGCAATGTATAGAGGACAGTTCCTCTTCCCGTGCCCCTGCTTCTTGCAAAAGAAGCACTCCGCCTGGCTCTGGTCGGGCTTGCGCTTCTTGATCTGACCCTGTGCAGACGTCCTAGCATGCGATTGCACCTTCTTATTCTTCTTCTTCTTGTTCTTCTTCCCTTTCTTAAAGGGTCGACGATCAGAAGAAGACCCTCCCACAATATTTACTGACTCCTTATGGAGCTGGTGGTCCTTCTCAAAGTTCTGCAGCAACCCCAACAAGCCGTGGTAGTTCACTACAGGCTTTGTAATTCGAAAATGAGTAAGGAAGAGAAGGTAGGACTTGGGCAGAGAATTAAGGATCGCATCCTTACCAAGCTGCTCGTGCAGGGAAAAGCCCAGTTTACTTAGGCGCTCAATCATTTCGATCATGTACAGTACATGATCTGTGACTGAGGCTCCATCCCTCATCTGAGCATTAAAAATGGCACAACTAGTTTTGTGCCTTTCAACATCGTCAGGCGTGCCAAAGGAGTCATTCAACATTTGAAGCATCTCCTGTGGCTGGACGTTCTCGAACCTGTGGCTGAACTCATCATTCATTGCTGTCAGCATAATGCACCGAACGGTGGTGCGATCGTTGAGCCACTTCTGGTAAGTATCTCGGACCGTCCCTCGAGCATTCGGGGCTGGCTCCTCAGGTGCATGATCCATTACTACATAAAGGATCCGTTCATGCTCAAGGATGATTTTTAATTTTTGATACCAGCTATCGAAATTAGGTCCCATGAGCTTGTCATTATCTAATAATGACCGGAGTGATAGGGTAGTGGTCATAGCTGCATAAAGAAAAACCAGACCTCAATTAGTACATAAATTATAAATACTAAAGACTTGGACTTTAGTCTAAAGTTTTTTCCAGTATTTTTACGAACTGGTAGCCTCAACCTCCAATTCGAGGAATTACTTTAATTCCTTAGTGGGTACTAGAATTCACACAGACTACACATGAGCCCAGCTTTGGTTGGTCAACCCAGTGCATCTATGGATAGGTTCATAACCAGTTATTTTTCTAAACAATTTCTAGTAATTGATTTTGCCCCAAAATCTAATCAGTAGGCTTTGGCCTCCACTGAAAAGATCTGGTAAGGTCCAACCATTAACATGATTTGATTTGGTGAATCGGACCAATAAATGATCAGGCCCGACTTTGGCTGGCCAACCTGACCACCATCAGAAGGACTCAAACCAAATTATCATATTATGAATGATAATTCCATTAGTCAATAAGCACCAGGCCTTTGGGCCTCCAATGATTATTAAACTAATGGACTCATTATCACTCACTTAATGGGAGGCTATGCCTTAGTTATCAATATAACTTAATCATTTTTAGGGATCTAATAATTTTTGAGGATTTTATTAAAGATAGATGAGAAAAAAAAATCTAGCCAATTTCAATCCTCCCACTGACTTCACCAAGTCAGATTAAAAAAGATTTAATTAAAGCTGGCATTAGGAGTACCTAAATCAGTCAAACTAATTTACCTAATGACATGGGTGAGCCCTAATCATCAAGTGATCTAATCAAAACCTAATTCATCAGGTTGGCCAGGTAAGTGAGATCAGTGGTGGGGATAAGCTATTAACTCGTCAGAGATCGAATCACTGCAAGTAGCTCCCGCTTAAAAACCACTGGTCAAACTGCCAAACTTACCTTAGACACTAACCGGTTCATTAGTTTTTATTTGATCAACTTAGTAAATAGGGTTCCATCGTGTAGCCATGAATTAAGTCCATCTTGGTCTAGTTAAAGACATGGACCCATTCAACTATAACTATTGGAGTTGAGTCTAGAGTATCCTTGACCTAATCTAATTCAATTTTTGATTAGATTTGACCAATTACTCTAATTTAGTCTATTTCTTTAAGCTAACATTAGATCTAACCCAATTATGGACCTAATCCATCTAACCCATTGACCCACAAGTTTATGCAGTTGTCTTAGGTCTTAATTCACAATTCTAGACCTACTAGACAACACTTAATTCTTTTAATTAAGTATTTAGGCTGATGGGTCAGGATTTAGTATTTCAAAAATAATTTTTAAATTTGAAAAGTTTTATTTTCTGTTCACCAAATATGTTGACTCATTTCACAAATAGATCAGCACATTTCATAAATAGCAATCCTTTTGCTAATTACATAACAGAAAATAACTCAATCAAAATAAATCATGAATATTCCTTTAGATCTAATCTAACACATTCATGATAAATTTTATAATTGTATCTTTATAATTAATTCCTTTCACTGCTTCATCTGTATGGGATATAATTGTAGCAGCACCCCTACCGCCATAGGAGACCCCATCGAATGAGAGGAGAGGGCCTTTAAACCCTGCTTTTCTCCTATGACCGGATGGCCATGGCAACCAACCCAATTCGATTACTAGCTACTTGGATCAAGTATATCTAAATATACCAATTTCAAAATTTAAATTTCAAATTTTAAATTTTGAATTTTAAATTTCAAACAAATTTTAAATTTTAAATTTCAAATTTTTGAGTTTCAAATTTTGAATTTCAAATTTTAAATTTTAAATTTTGAATTTTAAATTTAAAATTTCAATGAAATTTTAAATTTCAAATTTTAAATTTTAAATTTTAAATTTTTGAATTTTAAATTTTGAATTTTAAATTTCAAAATTCAAATTTTAAATTTTGAATTTCAAATTTCCAAATTCAAATTTTAAATTTTGAATTTTAAATTTTTAAATTTTGAATTTCGAACAACTTTTAAAATTCAAATTTTAAATTTTAAATTTAAACATTTAGATTACAACTTAATCTACGCATGCAAATATATATATCATATCTTAGAGCCCGCTCTGATACTATTTTGTGGAAAATTCAGTGTAGGGGTAAAACGATAATTTTAAAACTTTTTTAAAATTAGGATTTTATGATAAAAAATTATTAATTAATCTAATTAATTAATATAAATTTACCCTACACTAGGATCTAAATATGATATATAGCATGCATGCATTTAAATTTGAAATTTGAATTTGAACAATAAATACTTTATTGTAATATGTTCAGAACACAATACCTTTGTGCGGGTAGTAGATCATCGTAATCTGATTATCGTTGGGAGAGTCTGATCGTCGCGACACAGCCACACAGTGTGTCTGGCCTCTGCGGATCATCCACACGAAGCTTCTGGTCTGATCGACTCCTCACGAGTGCTAGCTCGTTGTAGAGCCCTTTTGACGACTGATGCTGATCAAACTCCTTCGATCGATGTCTGTCGATTCTTCGAATGCTCTGGATCGTCAACAGATGTGCTTGAGAAAATGTTGAAAATCTCTCTGAGATTTTGTGGGCTCAGGACACTCGTAGCTCACTTTCTCACTTCTCGAACCCCAGGCTAAAACTCTAGGGAACTCACCGAAAACCTTGCACCCACTTTTCTTTCTTTTCTTTCTTTTTCTCTTGGAAGGATATGGACTTCCTTCTCATGCACAAGACTTCTCATGCCCCATAATTTTTCTTCAAAAATCTTCTTCTTGCACGCCCCACTCTTCTCCTCCTTTTATAACAACGTCAAAAGTCTTATCCAAAAGAAAGGATAAAGATGAGTAATTGCACATTTAAATTCAAATCAAATTTTGAATTCAAATGGACACCAACTCATCCCTTATCCACTAAAGGTGTGAGGCGTGGCTTAAATTGTGTATGGAGTGATTTCATGAGAAACCTTTTCTCAAGTAATAAATGGGGTGTGAAAAAAGGGATAAGGTGCAAAGATTGATTGCCCATTCAAATTCAAACTTTATTTTGAATTTGAATGGCCAACCAATCATCCTTATCCATTCATTTGGCATATTAAAGTGGGGCGTGGAGAGGGCTTGGCGTGAGAAAATAATTCATGAGAAGTTCCTTCTCATGAATTCAAATGGATGCAATGGAAGTGAGGTGGCGCATGGAGATTGGGTCAAGGTGGTTTAATTATTTAAACCAACCTAATTGAACCAAATAAGTTAGGTCCAATTAGACTAATTTAAACTCAACTAAATTAGGCTTAATTAGGCATAATAAAATTCTAATCAAATCAGGAATTGATTAAGCCCAATCTCTGATCCAATTAGGGACCAAACCATCTCGACGATTATGTCAACTCTTAACCTAATCGGGTCAAACCCAACTGAATCCAATTCAATTGGACTTGATCCAAAAATAATTACTCTATCAAATTGAGTTAATTAGTGATCAAATCACTAATTAAATCTCTCATAAATACTGAGTCCAAATCTGATGGGCAATCAGGCATCAGAATTCATCGATATGTAACCTTGATCGAAAAGTCCCAACCAGTGAGACTCTTGACCCCGGTACCCATAATGTGTGGAACTCGTGATCAGAGAATCTTGATTCTCGATCACTAAGTCTCAAATATGTAGTATTCTATATCAGCCATCAGATCAGATAGGAACCTCTAATGTGTGTGACCCCATAAGTTCGAACCTAAGCCGGTAGCACAGGAACCAATTCCTGTACTAATTGAAGTGACCATCTAGCAATGGTACCCGACATTCGGATAGGTCGAAGAGTCACAATTGCAACACTCTGAACCTATATGAATATGGTTACTGTATAATTCATCCTTTTGACCCCCATGTTTAGGATGATTCAGGGTTAAACTGTTAACCCTGATCAGATCATCCGAATCGTACTCAACTCAAACAGTCCTGTGACTCCTCACAAGGACTACCCTGGCCAAGGTTTTGCTAAATTGAAACACGACTGTACACAGCTCCTAAACTAGAGTGGTCGATCCCATCTTAACACACGCACCGACAAGTCAAGTACTTGACTACACCCAGCAGCCTTCCATCACTGAATTAAAAATTCAGGTAGTCCAGTACCTAAGTGCAGTGAGTTGCTTGCAAGTCACCGTGGCGGTCTCAGATCAGAGTGATATTTATACCCATATTCCATCGGAGCAAATCTTGACAGCAGAAATAGCTCCGGAGTCGGTCACGTTCAGTGCAGATGTACCCTTACATCTCACCTGTATGCCATACCAGTGTCTCCACACTCATTGGTTAAGAGGACAACCAACCTATATGGCACACAATGACCTATGCTTGATAAACGTTGTCATCCTTGGTAACAACGTATCATTTGGTCGCGAACAGATTTAAGGACTAAATGACAAATCCTCCTTTGTCGAGTCTAAATAGTCCTAAAGACTTCACCACAACATAGGAGTTCATTAGAAGATGAAATATTTTGTGATGAAAAATATCAAAATAATTTTTATTAATTCATAATTCATGTACAAATATAAAAATGAGCACAACCGTCAACAGGCTGACGATTGGCTTTGAAATACTATTCCCAACACCAGGACCACACGCACACATGCAGTGGGCTCAGCAGCCTGATTCCCCGATCCACGATGGATCAGGTGGTCCACAATCGGCTGCATGGATTGCGTGGGCGTTTGCCACACGTTTCACATGGTCCACGGCACTATTCCATTGACCGACTTGCGATCGAAGGGTGTGGGTTGATTCTGATGTTGATCCGATGGTCCAGGGCCTTTATACGGGTGTTATTAGGACTCTTAATCATGATCTAATATGTTTTAAGCCTTATAAATGGCCTATTTGGGGAACAGAAGATCGTGTGGTTTGGCTGGTGGTCTCTTGGGTGCGGACTCCTTTGCACAAAAACCAGAGAGAGAATCCTGTAAGGAGAGAGAGCACGTGGTGCTGTGAGGAGGAGCAGGAGGCTCCTGGATAGCGGACAGCGATCGCTTCAGGGGTTCAGGTGGTCTTCTTAGAAAGAGTTTTTATGAGGGAGAAATTGGCTGTACGAGGGTTGAGAATGAGATCTCCTCTTGTAATATTTCTTTTCTCATAGTGAAGTTTGCATGCCCCAAGGAGGTGAGCCTTTTTTTGACTGATCCACATATTTGATTATTTTCTATTTATTTCTTCTTTCTTCCTGCTGCATCGTGCAGTATCGAAAAGGTCTTGTGAAGTGGTGTCCTGGCCAGACATCCACCCAACAAGTGGTATCAGAGTGAAACGGTATAAGGATGCAGATTACAGTGGTGGTGAGCAAGACTGAAGATAGAGAAGACAGGATTAATCAAGTTGGAGATCAACAAGTTTGGTAGAAAGAGTAATTTCTTCTTGTGGCAAGCAAGGGTGGAGGACATGCTCATCCAATAAGAGTTGATTGATGCTCTCTTGTATGAGGAGAAACCGACCATCATGGAGGTGTGGGATTGAAAATGGCTACAGATGCAGGTAGTGAGTACCATCTACATGTACCTAGCAAATGAGGTGGTGATCTATGTACTTAGCGAGACTTCCTCGATGGTGCTGTGATTGAAGCTTGAGGAGTTATACATGGTGAAATCTCTCACCAATACTTTTTTCCTCTGGAGATAGTTTTACCAGCTACGGATGGCTGAGGGACAGAGCATGTAGGAGCATCTAAGTCATTTCTAAAAGATCCTCACCGATCTTCTCAACGTTGGCGAGAATATTGAGGAGAAGATCAGGGTGCTAGTTTTGCTAGTGTTGCTTCCTCTTTCGTACGAGTCCTTGATGACTGCTCTTCTAGTAGGGAAGAGCACCATCAAGATGGATGAGGTTACCATGGTGATACTCCAGAATGAGGTTCTCAGAAGAGAGAACCCGACTTCGAGCTCAGGTGGCAGTAGCTCAGCTTTGATGGCTTTTGGAGGAGCAGAAGGCGGTAGACGGAGCGACAAGAGATCGCAACGTGGGTGGTCCAAGTTCAAGAGGGACTTGAGCAAGACTAGGTGTTACTAGTGTGAGGAGTTGGGGCATCTAGCTAGAGATTGCCCTCAACTTAAAAATTGGACGATGGCTGCTGTGGTGACGACCAACAATGATTCAGAGGGAGATGTCCTAGAGATATCTGATGAGGTATCTATTTTTTTCCAATAGTAAATATTAGATTCTGCATGCACCCATCATGTATATTGTAGAAAGGAGCAGTTTGACTCTCTGAAGAACAGTGAGGGCACAATTTATTTGTCGGATGGATCGAGCTGTATGATCAGAGGCATCGGGATGGTTAGCTAGAGGATACATGATGGTGCAGTGAGGAGATTGGGGGAGGTCCGATACATACTCGATTTCAGGTGGAATCTTATTTCACTGAGTAGACTGGATTTGAGAGACTACAGGATGATAGCTGGTGGAGGAATCTTGAGGATGCTACGTGGCAATAGAATTATGCTGGAGGGGAAGAAAAGGAGGAGAGGACATTATTATTTGACAGGGAGTTCAGTGCGAGGTAGAGTTTCAGGAGCCAGGTGGAGCTCAGAGCGAGGTGGAGCTCCAGGTGGAGATGGATCGGGTATGAGACAGGAGACTCAGGAGGAGAAAAGCAACATCGCAAGATGAGATTCCTATTACTGTAGAATGATACCCCGAGTAGGTCTCAGATCAGAAGGAGCACAGCATACGACAAAGATGGGATCGAGCGGTCTGGCTCGACTCTCATGTTTGCCCATCCATGATCAGCAGGCGATTGCCTCAGGGTATGGGGGCGAGGAGATCCAAAAGCTCTCAGAGTTAGGAGGAGACTGAATATCGAATCGAGGTGGAGATTGTTAGGATTTGATATCTCGAGATTCAGTCCACATTAAGCCCACAACGAAGTTTGGGATGAAAAATAGAGTCTAATGAGACCAAGATCACCCTAAACAGATTTTGGACGGAGGAGATACGTGCGTTTGAAGTCGGCATGGAACCCGAGGTGGCGGAGGACCGTCGACGGTCGGTGGAGCGACGACGGTGTGGCCGTGCCCGGTGGGGCTGCCGCATGCTGGTTGGGCACACACAGGGTGTAGCCCAGTGGACGGGCCCAGCCTAGGCCCAAGTGCATGGGGCGTGCGGGCCGGCCCAGGCCCGCACGTGCGGGGCACGTCCTAGGCCCAGGCGCATGGGTGCGAGCTGGCCCAGGCCCACATGCACGTGTGCGGCGGGCTCAGCAGCCCGATTTTGCAGTCCACGTGGATCGAGTGGTCCACGACCGGGGGAGTGGACCGCGTGGGCATTTTTATTGTGATCCAGGTGGTGTGCGCAACATCCAGGGGACCAAGGCTAAGGCCAAGGTCCATCATTCATGAGGGCTTCATGGAGGCTCTAGGGCTAGTTGGGCCCTAGGTTGAAAGGCTGTGGGCCTTTCGGGTTCTTAAGGTCTAGGTTATGTGGGCCTCAAGGGACCAATTCTTTAAGGGCTAGGTCTGGGTCCAGGATAGGTGAGATTAGATCGAGTCATGGGTGTATATGGGCTTGGGTTAACCTAATCTCCCATAGAGTTGGTCAAGGGAGTTTTGGGTTTGGGTCACTTGACCCTGTGTTTATATATACATGTACTAGTATAGGTTGATTAAGCCAAGGAATACAAGAAACCATTTCTCCCAAGTCTCTCTCTCTCTTCTCCCTCTCTCTCCAGTCATTCTCCATGCCCCAGGAGCAAGAAACCTTAGGGTTTCTTGCCGCCAGTCCATAAAAGGAAAGAGAAGAAAGGGAGGCGCTAGCCCTTTCCCCCTTGCAGCCGCCAACCAGATCTGTCTTCTCCTCTCTTGCAGCCACCCAAACATTAGTCCAGGACCTGAAATCTCTCGTGAAGAGATTGGTACAAGTTTCTCTCAGATCTGGAGTTGATCTGAGATCGTTTGAGGCACGGGTGAGATCTCCATCAACAGATCTACAGGAAAGGCTGCAGTAGAACAGATCTGCGAGGTCTGTCTCCATCTACCTTCTTTCCCATCTAGAATACTTTGATTGAAGATCTATGAGTTGGAGGACCTCGGTCCAGGCCTGATCTGGTTGGATACCAGATCTTGGATTTTTTAGAGATATTTTCAGAGGCATTCTTCATCTGAAACGAAAGGCTGACGAAGAAGATAGCAACTAGGCTGATTTCGTCAAGGGCCTTCAATCGTGTCCAAAAGTCTCCAGATCTGTTCGTTGCTGGTTCTGCTGCACCCAAGGTCCGTGGGAGGAGCCGGGATCATACTCCAATAGTTGGTATCAGAGCCACGATGGTGAGGAAGCGGTTCCAAGTGCGAGAAGTTGAAGATCCCAAGTGCTGAAAATTTTCAGCAAGGTACCATCAAGGTATATTCTACACTTCTTGATTTTATATTGCTTGTTTGGCTTGGATCCAGTCATGGGTAGTAATATGAAGGTTGAGTTTGAGAAGTTTGATGGCAAGAAAAATTTTTTCATGTGAAAAATCCGGGTGGAGGATCTTCTGGTGCAAGCAGATTTGGATCAGGCTTTGGATGAGAAGCCTGAAGGAATGACAGATAGACAGTGGGCATCGTTGGAGAAGAAAGCATGCTCAGTGATCAGAGGATGTTTGGCGGATGCAGCGTTGTATTCAGTGCTAGAAGAAAAGACCCCGAAGGGCCTTTGGTCGAAGTTGCACACCATGTATATGGGGAAGAATATGTGCAACAAGCTGATGCTGAAGAAGAAGTTGTACAGTCTTCGGATGCAGGAGGGATCTGATGTGATTGGCCACATTCAGAGGTTTGACCAATTGTGCACAGAGTTGATGAATATCAGAGTGAAGCTAGATGAGGAGGACAAGTCCCTGTTGCTTTTGTATTCACTACCAGGATCATATGATTCTTTGATGACTACACTGCTCTATGGCAAGGAGACTTTGGAATATGAGGACATGGTCTTGATGCTGAGGTCTAATGAGCAGAGAGAAAAGTTGACCAAAGATCGAGCTCTCCAGGAGGGTTGGCAATAGGAGAGAGGATAGGTAGAGGCAGAGGTAGAAGCAAGTCCAGGGGGCGGTCCAAGTCCAAGAAGGAAAAGAAAGATGTGAAATGCTTCAAGTGCAATGAGTTCGGACACTTCAAGCGAGAATGTCCACTATGGAAGAGCAAGAAGGAAGAAAGAAGTGGCTCAGAATCAGTGAGTGCAGTTGCTTGGCAGCAGGTGGAGGATGATCTACTTGTGGTATCAGATGGTCACAGGCATTACACAGAGGAGTGGACACTAGACTCTGCGTGCTCACATCACTACACACCACACAGGTCTTGGTTTGCGACATACACCAAGACAGATGAGGGATCAGTGACTCTAGGAGACAATCATCCTTGCAAGGTTGCTGGGATAGGGACAGTCAGGGTAAGAATGTTTGATGGGATTGTGAGGATATTGACAAATGTAAAGCACATCCCGGAGCTGGAAAAGAATCTGGTGTCACTTGGCTACTTGGAGCGCAGTGGATACAGCTTCAGCAGTAGGGCTAGAAGCGGAGTACTGAACATCTCCAATGGAGCTATGGTAGTGATGAGAGGTAGGAGGTTGGACAATAACCTCTATCGCATGGAGGGATCTGTGGTGATCGGAGAGTCTGATACAGCAGCTGCAGCACAGGACCAGCAGGGAGCTTACAGGATGTGGCACTACCGTCTAGGCCACATGGGTGACAGAGGGCTGAGGGAGTTGAGCAGGAGAGGACTCATCTCTAATCTGGAGGATGGTGCTACAGGGAAGATCTGTGAGCCTTGCCAGATGGGAAAGCAGAGAAGAGTTCAGTTCACCATCAGTACAGCCCGCAGTGCAGCCCCTCTGGAGTTAGTATACACGAATGTGTGGGGACCTACCCCAGTTTTAGCTAGGAATGGGGCTAGATACTTCATGACCCTGATTGATGATTTCTCAAGGAAACTCTGGATTTACTTCATGAGAGAGAAGTCAGAGGTCTTCACCAAGTTCAAGATCTGGAGAGCTGAGGTGGAGAAGGAGCAGGAAAAAAGTGTGAAGTGTCTGAGGTCAGACAATGGCGGGGAGTACACCAACAGAGAGTTCCAGGATTACTGTGAAGAGTGTGGGATCAGGAGACACTTCTCAGTTAAGGGGACTCCACAGCAGAATGGGGTGGCCAAGAGGATGAACATAATACTTTTGGAAAAGGCACAATGCATGAGGCTGCAGGTAGGGCTTCCAAAGGAGTTCTGGGTTGACACAGTTGATGCATCGGGTTACTTGGTCAATCGGTCACCTCACACCAGGTTGGATGGCAGGCTTCCAGAGGAGGTGTGGTCTGGGAGGATAGTTGGGCTGGGCCATCTACGGGTATTTGGGTGCACGGCCTATGTGCACATTGGAGTTGGTGAGCGGAGCAAGCTAGACGTCAGATCACGCAAGACGGTGTTTCTAGGCTATCCGCGAGGAGTCAAGGGATATAGGCTATGGGATCCCTTGAAAAAGAAGGTCATCATTAGTCGGGATGTGACTTTTGATGAGGAGTCAGTCCTACGGAGGCGAGCAGGCATGGAGGAGCAGCAGGAGCAGGAGGAGGTCCAGCAGAGCGTTGCTGGACAGCTAACCTCTTTGATTTTGCCTCTTGCAGGTACTACTGGAGGACATGACATTTAGGTAGAGAACCTACCTAAGGTGTCTCCACAGGTGGAGAGGACTCGGATGGATGATCGAGGTGGAGAGGTCCAGCAGGAGCGAGCTGGATCGAGGACTGATATCGGTGTTGCCCTACACAAGCCCAAGAGGACCATCAGGCAACCAGACCGATATGGCTTCGAGGAGATGCTGTCATATACCCTGGTGACAGTGAATGGAGACCCATATATGTATCAGGAGGCTATTGAGAGCCAGGACAGAGAGCGGTGGGTCCAGACGATGTCCGAGGAGATGCAGTCTCTCCACCAGAACCAGACGTGATGATTGGTGCAGTTACCATAGGGGAAGAGGCCCATTGGCTGCAAATGGGTCTACAGTCGCAAGGAAGGGCCTTCAGAGCAGGGAGGTATCAGATTCAAGGCGAGGTTAGTGGCCAAGGGATACTCCCAGAAGGAAGGCATCGACTTCAGCGAGGTCTTCTCTCCCGTCGTCAGACATACTTCCATCAGAGTGTTGCTGAGCATTATAGCAGCTCAAGATTTAAAGTTAGAGCAGATGGATGTCAAGACGGCATTCCTCCATGGGCATTTGGAGTAGAGAATTTACATGGAGCAGCCATCCGATTTCAGGATCCAGGATCAGAGGAAAAGGTTTGTTTGTTGCAGAAGTCGCTGTACGGGCTGAAGCAGTCGCCGAGACAATGGTACAAGCGGTTCGACTCCTTTGTGTGCAGCATTGGACTTTTCAGGTGCGAGTTTGATCCCTGTGTTTATGTTCAGTCTCTTGAGGATGGTTCTAGGGTGTTCCCACTCTTGTTATGTGGATGACATACTTATAGCATGCAAGAGTAGGAAGGTTGTGCAAGATCTGAAGGCATCCTTATCTCGGGAGTTTGAGATGAAGGATTTGGACCCTGTAAGGAAGATCCTAGGCATGGAGATTTTCAGAGACCGAGCCTGAAGGATGCTGCATCTATCTCAGGGGGGCTACATACAGAAGGTTTTAGAGAGGTTCGGGATGAAGGGAGCAAAGCCGGTGGAGCTGCCACTTGCCGGTCACTTCAGATTCTCGAAGACCATGGCGCCACAGACTGAGGTGGAGGCTCAGGAGATGGAGAAGGTTCCTTATGCTTCAGGAGTTGGGAGCTTGATATATGCGATGGTCTGTTGTAGGCCAGACATCGCTTATACAGTGAGTCAGGTTAGCAGGTTCATGGCGCAGCCTGGCAGGGAGCACTGGAGAGCTCTGAAGTGGATATTCAGATACCTGGCGGGATCAGTTGGAGTTGGCATCTGCTACGGACAGCGAGGAGGTGCAGTGGGATACTCTGACATGTCCAAGAAGGCTCAGGGGCTGATTGGCGGTTATGTAGATGCAGACTTCGGTGGAGATGTGGATACCCGGAGGTCTACGACGAGCTTCATCTTTAGCCTGTATGGAGGTCCTATTTCTTGGAGATCGAGTCTGTAGCCTATCACGGCCCTATCCACTGCAGAGGCAGAATACATCGGACTGACAGAAGCAGCTAAGAAGGCAATTTGGCTGAAGGGTTTGTTGACGGAGATGGGCCTTACTCAGGAGGCCGTTAGAGTGCACTGTGACAGCCAGAGTGCACTTCTATTAGCACAGAACTCAGTCTATCATGCAAGGACAAAGCACATCGACATTCGATATCATCGAATCAGGGAGCTTGTGGAGGATGGCGAGGTAGAGCTAGTAAAGGTACACACCAAGGAGAACCCAGCTGATGCACTTACGAAGGTACTTCCACGGGATAGCTTTCAGAGATGTGTTGAGCTGATGCGGTTGATGGACAGAGTGGAGCTGGTTGAGGCCTTGGGACACCAAGGTGGAGATTGTTGTGATCCAGGTGGTGTGCCCAAGGCCCAGGGTACCAAGACTAAGGCCAAGATCCATCATTCATGAGGGCTTCATGGAGGCTCTAGGGCTAGTTGGGCCCTAGGTTGAAAGGCTGTGGGCCTTTTGGGTTCTTGAGGTCTAGGTTATGTGGGCCTCAAGGGACCAATTCTTTATGGGCCAGGTCTGAAACCAGGATATGTGAGATTAGGTTGAGTCATGGGTGTACATGGCTTGGGTTAACCTAATCTCCCATAGAGTTGGTCAAGGGAGTTTTGGGTTTGGGTCACTTGACCCTGTGTTTATATATACATGTACTTGTATAGGTTGATTAAGCCAAGGAATACAAGAAACTATTTCTTCCAAGTCTCTCTCTCTCTCTTCTCCCTCTCTCTCTAGCCATTCTCCATTCTCCAGGAGCAAGAAACCCTAGGGTTTCTTGCCGCCAGTCCATAAAAGGAAAGAGAAGAAGGGGAGGTGCTAGCCCCTTCCCCCTTGCAGCCACCAACCAGATCTGTCTTCTCCTCTCTTGCAGCAGCCCAAACATCAGTCCAGGACTTGAAATCTCTCACGAAGAGGTTGGTACAAGTTTCTTTTAGATCTGGAGTTGATTTGAGATCGTTTGAGGCACGGGTGAGATCTCCATCAATAGATCTACAAGAAAGGCTGCAGCAGGACAGATCTGCGAGGTCTGTCTTCATCTACCTTCTTCCCCATCTGAAATACCCCGATTCAAGATCTACGAATTGGAGGACCTCGGTCCAGGCCTGATCTGATTGAGTACCAGATTTTGAATTTTTTAGAGGTATTTTCAGAGGCGTTCTTCATCTGAAACGAAAGGCTGACGAAGAAGACAGCAACCAGACTGATTTCGTCAAGGGCCTTCAATCGTGTCCAAAAGTCTCCAGATCTGTTCGTTGCGGGTTTCGCTGCACCCAAGGTCGGTGGGAGGAGCCAGGATCGTGCTCTAATAGTTTTTCACACATTTCGTGTAGTCCATGGCACTATTCCATAGATCGATGCACGATCGGAGGGCATGGGTTGATTCTGGTGTTGATCTGATGGTCTGGGACTTTTATACGAGTGTTATTAGGACTCCTAATCATGATTTAATATGTTTTAAGCCTTATAAAATGCCTATTTGGGGAATAGAAGACCGTGTGGTTCGGCTGGTGGTCTCCTGGGTGCGGACTCCTTCGTGCGAAAACCAGAGAGAGAATCCCATGAAGATAGAGAGCATGCGGTGTTATGAGGAGGAGTAGGAGGCTTCTAGATAGCGGATAGTGGTTGCTTCAGGTGTTCAGGGGGTCTTCCTAAAGAGAGAGCTTTTGTGAGGGATAACTTCTTATGAGGAAGAAATTAGGTGTGCGAGAGTTGAGAATGAGATTCCTCTTGTAATATTTTTTTTCTCATAATGAAGTTTACATGCCTCGTGGAGGCAAGCCTTTTTTTGGCTGATCCACGTATTTGATTGTTTTCTGTTTATTTCTTCTTTCTTCCTGCCGCATCGCACAGTATCGAAAAGGTCTTGAGAAGTGGTATCCTGGCCAGACATCCACCCAATAAAGACACACAATCAATCAATTTAGTAGGTGTGTGTGGTCTATTTACTATGATACTGCACATATCATAGTCAAGTGCTTGAATAAAAATTCTCATCCGAACTTTCTAATAAGTGTAGTTTGATCCATTGAAAAGTGAAAGTCAGTTTGTGGATTGCTCCTGAACTAGTGATGTATCAAATTGGACTGCTATTGACCTTTGGCTCTTGATGGTTAAATCAAGCAAGGACTAGAGCACCATGCTCTGATACCACTGTTGCTTAGATATGGAGCCCAAGAGGAGGGGTGAATAGGATCTTTTTAAAATTTTCAAGATTAGTGCACTTAAATAATGTGCTAAGGTGTTAAGTGGAATGAGTTGATTTGCAATAAAGATGAAATCAAATACAAATGAGAGATAAATAGGTATTGAACACAAAGAGCAAGTAAAGAGATGCAAGCACAACAAATATCAAGAATTTATAGTGGTTCGGTGCCAATCTTGCACCTACATCCACTCCTCAAATTTTTACTTGAAAATTCAATCCACTAAATAGATTTTAAAGTTACAACATGTCGGACAACTCTGACCCTTGCTATCAAAGTAAGAACACTTATTTTTCAGGTACAAGCCAATCCTCAACAATTCGATTGAAGGTTCAGATCAATCCAACCAAGTTTTGGAACCACCCAAAGCTCAAAACCCCAAATACAATATGAGAAAAATAGGGTATAAAAATTTCAGCACAAAATCTTCTTAAATGAACACAATAAATGTAATAGAAATACAATACCTAAGGAAAAAAAATTTTTACTGAACACTCTCAATGAATTGCACACTTGATTGCAGCTGGAGAGTGGTTGGTGAGGTGATTGAATGCTTCTTTTCTTCTCTTTAGGGCTTGTTTGAGTTTTTCTCGGATGTGAACTTGAATGCTTGTAAAACTTATAATTTCTCACTTCAAGAGAGCATTTATAGTCACCATTTACCCTTGAGAATGTCTTAGAGTTGGTTTAGAACTGTTGGAGAGTGTTTAATGCACATTAAATACACAAAAAATGGGTTGAAAACTAGCCATTACGAACTCGCCTAGAAGGGATCATTCCATATGGGTCATCCCACTGTGATTGAGAAGTCCCATGGGATGTCTCATTTGGCCAGTATGAAAATCAGACTTTCTATTTTGGTCTCAGAGTCTCAGGGATCGTCCTAGGTGGGTCATCCCACTATGTGCCACAAGTCAAAACAGTGCGTGCCGACTACTCAATGAAAAGGGATGATCCAGATGGGTCGCTCTATTTTGTTGCAACCTAATTTTTCATGTATTTAATATTCAAAACTTATCAGAATACTTCCAAACGCTCTCAAATGGCTTCAAATAAATTGGACACTCTCAAAAGGCTTCGAAAACTTCTCCAACTTGCAGAAACTTCAATTTTGACACACTTGATGAAGCTTTTCAATCTCAATCTTTTGGACTATCTAAAATATCATAAAAATATTCTCTAAAGATAAGAGACACATTAGTAGTCTTCTCAATGATTTGCAATCATCAAAATCAATTCTTGGAGCAATAATCCATTACAACCAATAGTTTGATAGTAAGTCTGACGGACGTCTGCCATAAGAGTAAGTACCATTGAGTAAGTACCATCTTAGCATATTGTTTAATGTTCTAAGTATTTTTTTTATGTCAATGTAAAATTAAAAATCATGACTTATTGCAGCGAGCATAAGAGTATACTATCCAAGGAGAATAATATGGATGTTGATGATTGACATAAAAAAATTTATAAAATAATTTAGAGATCTTGTAAGTTGCACTAGTAATACATTATTTTTAATAATTATAGAAATAATTATTTGAACCAACATATTTTTTTATATTATGATGTAGATGAAATATAAATATTTCAATAAAGAAGATAGTGCGACCGATGAGTTGAAGAGGTGCTGATGACTAGACCTACAGGAGAGGTGTCTGGATGCAGGATGAGATCTTTAGCCATAAGAGAGGTGATAGCAGTCTCTTAGATAGCTCAAGGACTGAGATATACTGTGACAGTGAGGAGGTCTGTGTAGTTGGCTTCTCTCCAGATTGACCTGATCATGAAGAAGATTAGAGTTCAGTGCAGAGTGGTGCTCGCCAAGGCTTTGAGGGCACTAAGATGGAGATTGTATAAATTCTATGGTGCCCCTATAGCCTTGAAGGTGACCATAGATGGAGTCGGTTCGATAGGCTCCAGATTCGCTATGACAAGTGCAGTCATAGGCTAGGATAGAGGTTTGGCCCTCGACAGGATTTGATGAAGGCTTAGGTGCAGTGTTTGCAAGACCTGGGAGGCCAAGAATGAGGCCTTGGTGAAGGTATCTTAGAGCAAGGGAGCCAGCACCATTAGGAGCGATTTACACGGGAGCAGCTTCTCCCATGGGTTCTAAGATTGGGCTTTGATCCTAAGGACTGGGGCTTGGGTTTATGAGTTCCAAGGGTGGCTAATCCATGGTTTGGATTAAGTTTGGGTCCATGGGAATGAGAGCATGCAAGTCTTTGGCTCGGATGAGTGCTTTCATATATGGGTTAGCTTAGGGGAGTTTTTTGGGTTGGATTTAGACCCATTGTTCGGGGTATATAAGTACTTGTATACGTGATTTGGTTTAGTGTGGAATGAATCAATCCTTTTCTCCCAAATCCTAACCTCTCTCTGTCCTCTCTTCCACATCCTAGGGGCTCTCTCCAAATCCTAGGTGCCGCCCAAGTGAAGGAAGGAAACTCCTTTATACTACCAATCACCATCTCCTACTTGGACTAAGAGAAGACAGTCTTGCAGCTACAAACTTGATCTTCTGATTATTCTTGGACATTGGGGACACCCAAAATCTGGTTGCTGGTGTTGTTTCAGATCTCCAAGGAGTCCTCCAGGTTTGGGAGGCATCCCACATCAATCCTATAAGGATTGGGAACAAGAACAAGGAGATCTATAAAAGCTGCTGCCCAAAAATCCATCCAGAATTTTCAGCAACAAGTCCTTGATGTTTCTGCATCTCCACAGCCCTTGTTGGTGGTTTCTAGCGAGCCACGCTCCAAGGGGAAGCCAAGGAAGATCCTAATAGAGTCCAGAGCCTCTACAACTGACACATATCAGGCTTCCCTGCATGCCACATGGCAGCCCATTAGGTCTTCTCCCTTGATGTTTTTTTTCCTTTTTGTTCGGTGTGCTCCCAAATGCTGTTTGCTGTCATCAGAGAGAGACATGAAAAAAAAAGGGCTCCTAAATGGCGTTTCCTGTCACCGAAGAGAGACAGAACAAAAAGGATGAAAAGGGGCGATTGGATGGCTCATAGTAATTGGCCCTCCACCTATCATAGTAGGGAGAGGAAAAGAGAAAAAAATGAATACGCTCCTTCCCATCATGAGGGAGGGAGAAGCAATGGAGAGTCAAAGAGATGCCTTGCATGAAAGAGGAAGGTACATACCCATTCATGATACCTCTCCCATCCATTCTGCCATTCCCTGTCATAGGAAAGGCACACATAAGAAAAAAAATGGAGCAAGGAATCGACCAGATGAAAAGAAATCTCAGAGAGAAGATTTCTGAGAAAAAATAAAAAATATTATTGGCAAAGCATGGATTGTCCTATCGGTTTCTTTCCGTGCTTTAACCTATATATACTGAAGAAGAGGTGAGGTAGAGAGTATTGTTTTTTAGTGGCTCTATTCTGATTGACAAGAAAAATCAAGCAAAGGGAGTTAGAGAAGGTGAGTTTTTTTGGGTGTTTTATTGATTTTTTTCAGGAATCAAGGTATTGGAAAGAGTGGTTTCCTAGGTATTTGGCAGGAAAGGAATGGAGGAAAATTGGTTAGGAAAGGTGAGTTTTGAACATTTTTCAATTTTTTTGATTTATTTATTTATTTGCTGAGCTATTTTATTCCCTCATCAGTTTGTGTAAAGCTCTGGATTTATCATATGAGAAACAGATAGCAGTTTGTTTCTCATCAGAAATAGAGGAGGGTTGCTGCATGGATTTCGATAGCCTTTCACTCTTATAATTAACATCATATGAGGGAAGGAAAGGATAGAGGGTTGCTACCTAGGTTTGGTAGCCATCCACAGTGCCATTACGAAAAAAAGCCATGATTGCTGCTGAGCTTCGACGGCATTCCAGTAGAGAGGAGGAAGATATGGGTCAGGTTCGGGAGACATGGGGTAAGGGATTAGTGAGGAGAAAGAGAGGGGAGAAAATGGCTAGAGTTGGGTCCTTGGGTTAACGGATATAGAAAATGTATTTTGGATGTTTGGATTAACATGTTCAGAGATCCGTCATCATCTGATATGGGTTGGCGGGTTAATGGATCTAGCAATCGAATTGTGGGTATCGGGTCGGCGGCCCATCAAACCCGAATTCGCTATGCTGGGGTTAGGAAACAAACCAAGGTTGGATTTAGGGTTAGCATGGGTTCGGATAGGGGTTACATTTTGGTTGGTTTTGATGATTAGGTTAGGTTTAGGGTTCTGTTTAGTTTTAGATTGAGGGTTAGGGTTTCCGCAGGGGTTAGGGTTAGGGTTAGGTCTTGGGTTAGGGTTAGGGTTAGGGTTAGGGTTAGGGTTAGGGGGTATGGCTCTAGTTAGGGTTAGAGTTAGGGTTATAGTGGGGTTGCAAAGGGGGTTCGATTGGAGAAGAGAATGCCAAGAAAAAAAAGATTGAGAATAGAAAAATACTGATAGGGTTTTGATCGGAATGAAGAGGGAAAAAGAGCAGGGAATAGGGAAGGAAAGCACCTGAGGGAAGGGAACAAAAAAAATGTGGTGACTAAGAGAGGAACCGGTGGTGGGGGATGACTTCAAGTGAAGGAAGAAAAAAAAATGCCAAAAAAAAAAAGGAATAGATTTTAGAAAAAGAAGGGAGCTTAGATTAGAGAAGAGAGTGGTCCAAGCATATCTTTGGATAGGAAGAAGATGGGATGAACTCTGGCATCAAGCCAGGATCTCATGGATGCTGACGTGCTCCCTGCTCTCTTAGCCGTGGACTCCTGCTAGCCTCAAATACATGGTAGCAGAGAGAGGGACCGGCAGTGGGGGATGACCTTGGGTAAAGGAAGAAAAAAATGCAAAAAAAAATAAGGAATGGATTATTCTAGAAAAAGAAGGAAACTTAGATCAGGAAAGAGAGGGGGTCGAAACATACCTTTGGATAAGAAGTGGATGGGATGAACTCCAGTATCAATTGAGGACCTCACGGACGTCCATGTGCTCCTTTCTCTCTTAACCACCACATCCCGCAGGCCTCCGCCATTGCCTTTTTCAACGTCGGCTGTAGAGGAGGTGTGGCAGTGGTGTAGAAAAATTGAGGAAGGGATTTGGTGTGGAGATGAGGAAGAAAAGTAGGTGCATAGCAAGATCCGATGGAGGAAAGAGGGAGGAGGCGGTGGGCTAGAGGTGGACTAGGTAGAGGGAGGTGAGAGTGAGGGATGAGGAGGCAGCCATGGGTTAAGGGGAGGAGCCGACAATGGTGTGGGGTGAGGGAGGGGAAATGGGAAAGTGGGTTGATTTAAGGTTTAAATTGACCCTATCCATATGGAAAAAATATGGGTTCCTATCCCATATACCAAATGAATTATTGTTGATGATGGGGATGCATGCATAGAATTTCTATGCAGCTCAGTTGCATTGAAAAAAATATAGGGATTGTATGTGTATATTGTTACTTTATTTTTTTTTTTATGCTGATATGTGCATACTTTTTTTATGTGGAAATTCAGCCTAAAAAAATAATTTTTTGTTAGAATTTTTTGCCTATTCTTTTTTCAGGTGTAGCTTGCTCTATAGAGTGTAAAGCACCTTGGCTTTCATGAAAATTTTCTAATAAAAAAATATTTTATAAATTACCTGATTGTGTTATTTACAAAGTAAAGAAGTTATAGGGCTTTTATTTATTATTTAACTTTTTATTTTTTTTAAGCTATATATAGAGATTGGGGTATATCCATTGAATGAATATTTTTCGATTCCTTTAATTAGTGATTATAGTTCATGAATATTTTTTGAAAACATGTAGAAAATGGCTATTTTTTTATGACACTAAATTATTATGCATATTTTTTTTTGTGCACAAGAAAATTTAGATTGTCCTAAAAGTTTTGCTGCTTTTTTGTTGATTACTAATTTTTATTTTTTTCAAAATTGTAGACATAGATTTAGTAAAAATTTATCCCAAAAAATTACTGGAAGATATTACTATAAAATTAGGACTTATGCCTTCTATATATGGGTTGGAATTATGGGGTGACCATTTGTTCAAGGTCTATATCTTTATTACTTTTGAGCATGGACAGGAGGCTTGGCATGAATCTTTTGAGTATAATAGAATATGGGGACGAACTGCATGTACACTACTCAAATCCGAGCAAATAGCTTTCTCCTAAAAAAGGGTTTGGAAGTGGTGGTGGAAGTGGGTAGGTGAGAAAGGGTTAGGGTTAAAAGAAAAAGAAATAGGCACATATAAGTCCTATGGGTTCTTGGCGTATAGGAAGAAAAAATTAAATATATGAGGGCATCCTCATAAAAATTATATAGAGAAACTATTTTTAAATTACTAGAGTGCATAGATATTTCATGGGGGCATCCTCAAAATTTTTTTAGGTGACTCTATGCAAATGGTCCGATAATTTTTCTATAAGTGATAATTATATTTTAGATTTTTTTGAATATTTTTTTATTTAAATTTTAAAAAAAAAATGTATATAGTTTTATTTTTTGCATTCTTATAACTGAATCGGCATGGTTCTTTTCTTTTATTTAAATGAATTTTTCTCCTTTTTTTATTTTTTATTTTTTAATTTCTCACATAGGGCACAAAAATTCTATTTTCTTCATTTAAGATTTTTTTAATGAATACAAATTTGTGATAAAAATTGTGGATCAATCATTTCTTAGTCTTCTCTTTTATAAAAATTTTTTTCATAAAAAAATATTTATCGTAAATTAACTAATCGTAGTGCTTATGAAGTAAAAGAACTATAGCTCTTCTGTTCATTATTTAATCTTCTATTCTTTAATTTTTTATTTTTCTGACTATGTATTCGAATTAGGAAACATCAATTAAAAGGATATTTTTTCAAAATTTTGATGGATGGTTATAATTTATGAACATTTTTGTAATTCAAATATACAATCACTATTTTATGTAATGTTTCTTAATAAATGTTTTGAACACATAGAAGATTGAAAATTTTTTTTGATGCTATGTTCTATTTATTAAGGCCTGCAGCATAGTGCGGGTTTCATGCTAGTCTTGTATATATTAAAACAAGGGGAAATTAATGTCCGGTCCATTTGGATCGGAGTTCAATTTTTAATCCATGTTGACCTAGCTTATAACTCCCGGTCCATCGTAAATGGCATTTTAACTTTATGTCCCTCAATAAGACCAAAATGCCCTCAAATAAAAAAGTAAGGAGAAAAGCTGAAGTATGTTTGAATTCTTCCCAATGCCTAGGCCCTTCCAAAGCTCGCCATCTCCATCCCACTTCTATAAAAGAGTTCCATCACTACTCTACTCAGCAGAAGCTCACCCTCCTCCAAAGTGCCAGCCATGTCGTCCGAGTTCCAACCATCGCTTCGATCCAAAATTAGTCCCACCCCAACCCCCATTGGTCTGGTTACCTATTCAGGAGACCCTCACGACCCGGTTCGCCATGTGCCTCTGCTCTGTTCTCCTCTTCATCCTTGTCACCAGCCTCATCATCTTCATCCTTTGACCCAGCCTCCGCCCCCACCACCCTCGCTTCTATCTCTCCTCCTCCGCTCCCGCCATCGCACAGTCGTTGGCTAGCCTCTTCAACTCGGCCATCTCCTTCAATGTCACAGACCGAAACTCCAATCAAAAGATCGGCATCTACTATGACATCATCTACAGCTCGATCTACTATAAGGACCAGGTGGTTGTGTCTGGTCCGCTCCTGAACCCTTTCTTCTAGCTGCCCAAGAACACGATGCTGGTCCTTGGGGACCTCATCAGGATGGCGCTAGTGATAGGAGATGCGTTGGTGGCCCAGATGTCGAGTGACACAATGGCTGGTTGGGTCCAATTCCGACTCAAGTTGAAATCTGTCATCTGATTTTAGGTTCACTGTGTACCATATTTGGTTAACTGTGTGCCATATTCATTTAACTGTATATCATAAAAATTTAACTGTGTACAGTCTTAACTTAACTGTGCATAAGATTCATTTAACTATGTGCACTATTCAATTAACTGTATACGATGTTAATTTAACTGTGTGCAGAATTTATTTAACTATGTACCATATTTAGTTAACTATATATCATATTTATTTAACTGTGTGTAGTATTTAATTGACTATATACGATGTTAATTTAAACATATGCAGGGTTCATATAACTGTGTACCATGTTAGTTTAACTATGTATCATGTTTAGTTAACTATGTGCCATATTCATTTAACTATTTGTTATATAAATTTAACTGTGTGCAGTCTTAACCTAGCTATGTGTAGGATTCATTTAACTATGTACAATATTCAATTAACTATATACAATGTTAATTTAATTATGTACAGGATTCATATAATTGTGTATCATGTTAGTTTAACTATGTACCATATTAAGTTAACTATGTGTCATATTTATTTAATTATGTATTATATAAATTTAACTGTGTACAGTCTTAACCTAGCTGTGTGTAGGATTCATTTAACTATGTGCAGTGTTCAATTATCTATGTACGATGTTAATTTAACTGTATGCAGGATTCATATAACTGTGTATCATTTTAGTTTAACTGTGTATCATATTTAGTTAACTGTATATCATATTTATTTAACTGTATATCATAAAAATTTAACTATGTGCAGTCTTAACTTAACTATGCATAGGATTTATTTAACTATATGTATTATTCAATTAATTATGTATGATGTTAATTTAACTATGTGTAGGGTTTATATAACTGTATATCATGTTAGTTTAACTATGCACCATATTTAGTTAACTATATACCATATTCATTTAACTATGCATCATAAAAATTTAATTATATGCAGTCTTAAGTTAACTGTATGTAGGATTCATTTAACTATGTGCAGGATTCATTTAACTGTATGCACTGTTCAATTAACTGTATACGATGTTAATTTAATTGTATGCAGGATTTATATAACAGTGTATCATGTTAGTTTAATTATGTACCATATTTAATTAATTGTGTGTCATATTCATTTAACTATGTAGCATATAAATATAACTGTGTGTAGTCTGCTCCTACAGTAGTTGCTATTCCTATAGCCCGATTAAACCCTTTGCTAAGCGTCGAACCTGCATGACATTAGATTCATCTTGACATTCAGAAAAACTTCACTTTTGCATGCAATATGCAAACTATAAAGGAAACACTAAGTCTCATGAGCAATTCAGTGTCTAGACAGACTAACCCTCTCGAATAAAATGAAAGAAGTACTCTGTAATCAAGTCACACAACCATACAAATCATTCCTAAAGAGGACTTTGCTACTGTGCTTCATTAATAATATTTTATTATGGAGAGCATTTTAGACATTACACAGCCATTTTTATATATTTTATAATATTTTATTAATTTTTGGTTTTCTTTTTTCCTTCTTCGTAGCTCCACCTCGCTGCTGCCCGCCTCCCCCAACCCGCCTTCTCGCCACAGCCCACCTCCCCTAACTGATCGGTCCCACAGCTCACCACCCCACCACCGCTTGCATCCCCACTGCCATCGCTCGTTTCCTCACCCCCTTTCCCTTCCACCGCTCGGGCCACCGCCCCTTCCTCCTCCACTTCCGCCTCCCGTCTCCTGCCTCCCCCAGCCTGCCACCACGTTGCAGCCCGTCGATCAGGCCCACCGCTTGCTGCCCCACCGCCACCACTTGTTTCCTCACCCCTTTCCCCTCCTGCTGCTCAGGTCACTGCCCCTTCCTCCTTCACCTCCATCGCCTGGAGGAGGCAGGCTGCCACCCCACTGTAGTTTGTCACTCACCGTCCCACCATCTAAGTTGGACCTACATGAACCCAGTTGAGGGGCCATTTGTGAGCCCCCTCCTCCCATAGATTTATGGTAGAACCTTTCTTCTTTTATTAGTTTCTATTGGATATTAAACAAAGATGATGGTATAGATATATAGAAGAAGAAAGATGGCGGGCAGTGCGGTTGGGTAATGGTTCCTCCCACTTCGGCTCATGGGTGTATGCTGGTCGCCAAGGAGGCGATTCCAGAATTATAGTTCTCCATCAAGATATGAACTGGAGTGAAGGCAAGATGAACAAATCAGAAACGTTTCATGGCGTGAAAGGATATTTTTGATATTTTTAAAGCCATCTCATACCAAAACTATTAGATTACGATAAGTAGAGACAAGGAGTTATAGTTTTGGCCATTGGGAGATTTTATTATAGTGGCGTCAATCGAGGAATCGCTAATTAAATACCTGTTAAAATAAAGACCTCTTGACGGAGAAGCCTCCGTTTGTGGTGTTGGGGGTTGGGAAAGAGGGGGTTGCGAAAGAGGGGAGGAAGCCACGTGGCCTATTCGGCCGCTCCAAGCCACCCATCTGATTAGGACTCCTGAGGATGGAAAAACAGTGAAAAAACTTGGAAAAACATAGGAAAAATCAGAGAAAAAGGAAGGGAGCCGCACTCCATCAGAATCTCCATGCTTCTATCGTCATACTCTAGCTATCGGCCACGTCGCAATGCTCGCAGCTCCTGGAACCCCATGCTCGCGGAAGCTCTCAAAAAAATTGATCCTAATTGGTGCAATCATTCCAAGGCTCCCCTTATTCAGGTCCACTGTGGTGGCATACATGGTGTACATGATCGCCAAAGGTTACTTGAGCGGCGCCAGCATCGGCTTCAAGGGAGCACCCTTACCTCTCTCTCCTAGATTAGCGTAGTGAAAGGCTTCATTTTGATGATTTTGATCGAGTTTAGTGAAAAATCCGATTCCAAGTGGGATTTTGATTTGGAATTTGTTTAGATTTAATTTTGAATTAAAATTAATGTAAGAATATAATTTTGGATAATAGGCACTGAAGAATCTCCTAGAAGTTAGTCGATCTGTTCATTCGGTACTCTGTGAAAGGTAAGTAATGAATCATCTTCTCGAGATATTTCATATTTTTTTTGAAAATAAATAATTATTTTTTAAAATTATACATGATTTATGAAATTATATTTTGAACGAAAAGTGATTCTGAAATACTATGAGTTTATTGATTATACATATGTTCAATAAAAATTATGATATATTATGATACAAAAGTGTTTTGATACAGATCGGATTTATGCTCTCAGTCTAACTATGTTTCAGTGAACCTCGCCAATGGAGATTATACGTTGGTACTCAGTGGACCCTACCAGTGGGAGTTGTGCACTGGTATTTAGTGGACTCTGCCAGTGGAGGTTGTGCACTGGTGTTTAGTGAACTTTACCAGTGGGGGTTGTACGCTCGTATTCAGTGGATCCCACCAATGAGGGTTTAACGTTGGTCATAGTCGAGGCTATTGAGTTACGAGTATTTTAATTCGAATCGGATTTATGATTATACTATATGTGAATATTTAAAAAAATTAGATTTGCATTGAATCAGCATGAAATATATTTTTATGTTTATTCATAGCATTGTTCTTGAAAATTATATAAATATCTGAAATATCTAGTTGAGATATTTATTACTTACTGAGCTGTCCAGCTCATTTTCTTTCTTTTTATTTTTCAGATTTAGATAATTAATTACGAACTTGGAAAATAATATTGAGACAGAGCTTTTAGAAGTGAAATTTAACATTGTCAATTTCATTGGAGTTAGATCTATTATTTTATTTTTAATAAAATTTTATTAAATATAAAATATTTAATTTAATTATTTAAATTAAAATTAAATAATAATTATTTATTTTATATATTTATGAAAAAAAAATTATAAATATATATAATTTTTTGCACGTGATTTCGGATCGAGAGCGTAACATTACGATAAGTAGAGATCGAGGTTCATAGTTTTGGCCATTGGGGAGATTTTATTATAGCGGCGGCAATCGAGGGCTCGCTAATTAAATACCTGTTAAAACAAAGACCTCTCGACGGAGAAGCCGTGGGTGGGTTTGGGAAGGGGGGGAGAAAGCCACGTGGCCTATTTGGCCGCACCGGAAGGAGGGAGGAAGCCACGTGGCCTATCCTCCCATCCGATTAAGACTCCTGAGGATGGAAAAATAACGGAAAAACTTGGGAAAACATAGGAAAAATCAGCGATAAAAAAGGAAGGGAGCCACACTCCATCAGAATCTCCATGCTTCTATCGCCATACTCTAGCTATCGGCCACGTCGCAACGCTCGCAGCTCCTGGAACCTCACGCTCGCGGAAGCTCTCAAAAACATTGATCGTAATTGGTACAATCATTCCAAGGCTCCCCTTATTCAGGTCCACTGTGGTGGCATACATGGTGTACATGATCGCCAAAGGTTACCTGAGCGGCGCCAGCATCGGCTTCAAGGGAGCACCCTTGCCTCTCTCTCCTAGATCCCGATCGCTCGCAAAGATCCATGGAGCGCAGTGGAAGGCGGACATTGCCGAAGGAGATGACACCCACGGTGCCAAGAGAAAGGCCCACGATCGAGAAGAGCACCTTCCACTCTTCACCTGGTCTGCCGATTAAGAGGTGGAATGCAGATCTTTATCAAGACTCTGATGGGAAAGACGATCACTTTGGACATGCAGAGCTCCCACACCATTGATAATGTTAAGGCAAAGATTCAGGACAAGGAAGGAATCCCTCCAGATTAGCAGCCCTCTTATTAATTTTTCACCTTTTTTTCTTTTCATTTGATTATCTTTTTCAGAGATCTGTGGGAAACGAGAGCACTTCAGAGAGATTAGAGGGGCTTCCTCATGTTCCTTTCGATCATACATCGGCGTCGGAGACGGTGAAGAGGGATATCTAGGTGTTTTTCCAATGGAAGATGGAGGTCGATCCCAATAACATCAGCAACAGGTTCTACAGCAAGTAAGTTATGGTGGTGATATCTTTATTTTATTTTTATTTTTAATTTTTTTTTAAATTTTTTGTGTTGGGGATGGGTGGGGAGAGAGTGAGGGTTTTTATTTTTGGTACAGAAGAAGTTTGGTAGGTTCTTTGGATGCCTATGGCCTAAAATGATGGCCGCGGATTTTTCAATGCTGCGTGCAAGGGGATAGGAGGTGGTGAAATATTATTTGGGTTATTAATTTGGTTATGAAACTAAAAGTATAATATGATTCCGGCAGCATATAATCTAATCGAAGGTTTTAGATAATATGTTATCAACTTTACTTTTTTCTGTCCTATAATTTATGAGAAATTATTTGAGAAGTATTTAAGTCAAAAAAAAATCTAAAATTGAAATTCAATCACCTGAGAAAAGCCAATTTAGAAAGTCGAGTCGACTCCTAGCATAACCGAGTTGACTCTGGCACAATTTGGATATGGCACTCAAGCCTGACATGTTAGCGAGCTGACTCCAATTCCTCCGAAGTCGACTCCAATTCCTAAGGCCTGAAAAATTTTCTTTAAAATCCTTGACTTAATGTATTTTGAGGAAACAAAAAATGGAAGAAAATCCGTTCAGGGCTTGAGGGGGCGACCCCCAAGGTCATCCCTTATTCATTGTACTCGGTAAAGAGCTTAGGTTGATTGATATTGTATAAACTCTTATTCTTATTATTTTTTGTGTGTACAAGTTTTGGATGTTCCAAAAATTGGGGAAGGTTAACTATGTAACACTACACAACACATATCATTTTTAAAGCACATTTTGTGACATTCTTCACGTAAACCTTTTAAAGAACTCAATTTACCCCCCCTCATAGGTTGCATAGCATGGGCAACAGTACCATATATAGTTAACTGTATACTATATTAATTTAACTATATGCAATATTTATTTAACTATGTACCATGTTAATTTAATTGTGTACTGTATTTAGTTAACTGTGTATCATATTAATTTAACTGTATGTAGTATTCATTTAACTGTGTATTATGTTAATTTAACTATATATCATATTTAATTAACTGTGTACCATATTAATTTAACTATGTACGATATTAATTTAACTGTGTGCAGTGTTAATTTAACTATGTATAGTATTAATTTAACTATGTACCATATTTAGTTAACTGTATACCATGTTAATTTAACTGTATGTAGTATTTATTTAACTATATACCATATTAATTTGACTATGTACGATATTAATTTAATTGTGTGCAGTGTTAATTTAACCGTGTGTAGTGTTAATTTAACTATATACCATATTAATTTAACTGTATATAGTATTCATTTAACTATATACCATATTAATTTAACTGTGTTGTGTTAATTTAACTATGTACCATGTTAATTTAATTATGTACCATATTTAGTTAACTGTATATCATGTTAATTTAACTGTGTGCAGTATTCATTTAACTGTATACCATGTTAATTTAACCATGTACTATATTTAGTTAACTATGTACCATATTAATTTAAATGTGTATTATGTTAATTTAATTATATGTAGTGTTAATTTAACTATGTACAATATTAATTTAACTATGTACTATATTAATTTAACTATATACCATATTTAGTTAACTGTATATCATATTAATTTAACTGTGTGCAATATTCATTTAACTGTGTACTATATTAATTTAACTATATATCATGTTTAGTTAACTGTGTATCATGTTAACTTAACTATGTACAATATTCATTTAACTATGTACTATATTAATTTAACTATGTACTATATTAATTTAACTATGTACAATATTAATTTAACTATATACAGTATTAATTTAACTATATACTATGTTAATTTAATTATGTATAATATTTATTTAACTATATACCATGTTAATTTAACTATGTATCATGTTTAGTTAATTGTATATCATATTAATTTAGCTATGGACAGTATTCATTTAATTATGTACTATATTAATTTAACTATGTATGATATTAATTTAACTATATGCAGTGTTAATTTAACTATGTGCAGTGTTCATTTAACATGTACCATATTAATTTAACTGTATACTATGTTAATTTAACTATATACAGTATTTATTTAACTGTGTACTGTATTAATTCTCTGCTATCATTGTTTTATTTAGAATTTAGTAAGATAAAACATAAAATTTACTATAAAAAAAATGTATATAAGTTCAAGTCAAAAGCAATTGAATAACTGAAAAAGATACATATTATTAGGTTTTACAAGTTCATATCAAATAACACTTTTGCAA
>NC_025996.2:91603247-91727835 GCF_000442705.2 Elaeis guineensis
TTGAAGAAAGAGATCACTGCGCGAACTCTTTCACGCAGATCTGACGGGATTTGAACAGATCATCATGAAGAAAAAAAAACTTTCTTCTTCTCTCTCTTTTCTCTTCTTAGATCTGATCTCTATCAGATCTGGGCATTGGATGAAGGGGAGAAAGGAGAGGAGGCATTGGGAAGGAGAGAAAGATGTAAGAAAGAAAGTGCCTCACATCTTCATGTCAAAGACCTCACGCCCTCTCTTCTTTTTGTCACACCAACTTTTCTTATCTCATGCAAAACCACTTCTTAATGCCTTAAAAGATCAAATCCTATTTGATCCTAGGCATTAAATCCAAATCAATGGGGTAGAAGGGCATTCAGATAAGGATGTATTGTAAGAAAGAAATCTCCTCACAATAAGCGCACGTCCCACCTTCTCCAAATTTTTTTTGTCATATGAAATTAATTTTTCATACCCTAATTGGAGATATTTCTATTTTATTTTAAATTAAATTTAAATAAAAAAAATTTGGATGAAAAAAGAGTTTCAGATAAGGTGGGGCGCCAACTATTAGCGCCCCTTCTCCTTCACGCGCGCATGAAGAAAGGAGCTCAAGAAAAATAATACTCTACTTCTCTTTTTGATATGATTTCTAAAGATAGAATCTTAGAAAACTTAGACTCTCTAAGTCATGGTTCATCTAGTTCAAATAGAGCCTCAATCAGATTCAAATCGAGTCCGAAACGAGCCGAATTTGAAAAGGCTGTCAAGCCTGATTCAATCAAGCTTGAAATCCAAATCTAATTTAGATAATTAAACTTAATTAATATTAAATTAAATTAAATCTAATTAAATTTAATTTAATTTAAATTAATTAAAACTTAATTCATAATTTAATCAATCTCAAAAAAATTACAACATTTATAATTAAGTCCCTGCGCTAACAATTAGCAGTTGCCAAAACTGTAACGATTATAAATTAGCAGTTTCTAAAATTCAAACTATCAATCCGATTGATAATTTAAATTTGATCCAAGCTATTGATCAAGTTATGCTCCTTTTGTGTGTGACCTCTCAGGTTCTATTCTGTCTGATAGAGAGACATACCGTGATCTCCATCACAGTATCGTCGAAACTCTTTTCGATGGGCTGAAATGATTCTAACTCACCTCAACAAAGATCATTAATCCGAAAATGATCTTAGTGAGTTCTCACGATCCACCAGTGACATCTAGCAATACATAGTGGCAACCCAACAGAATAAAAAAATAAATCCCTAAGTGCAGTTATCGTGTGATATAATCCCTCTATCATGTGTTTCGACTTGACGGAGGTCATAAAGAACTCGTCAAACTCCATCGTCAGCATATGCTAGATTGGCTTGACTCGAGTTCATTTATGAATTTCATAAAAAAATTTTTTTAGTATTCATACTTACTCTGACCAGAGATTTTCGAAACTTAGTCTTACAAATCGCATAGGACTTCTCCTTTTCTACCAAGGTCGATAGATTTCATCTAGGTGCATCCTACTCCAAACAGCAAACCTGAACCTACATAACCAATATACACAACAAGGACCCATATGGCTAGGGACCAAGAAAATGTGCAGTCAAACTATGTAACCTTACTACGAATAGCCAATACATCGTAAGTCAAAAGATCAGTCACACCACTACAGCATCAAGAAAATTACTGATGAGTGAGTAGATATTCAAGTGGTTTCTCGTATTGGTCACGCTCAGTGCAAGTTGTTGTCTAACAACCACCTGCACTCTCACTTCAATATCTCTACACCGTAGACTCAAGACTCATCTGTCCCAAAGGGAGGTGATCCGTACATTAATTTTGAATGGATTGATCACTGTCCTCTGTGATGATCCTTCGATCGGGAGCATTTAGAAATTAACCACTAATGATGTATGTCTCAAATTTTCAACACTTTGAGAATGTACAAAATTATCTTTGTTAATTTTAAGATAAATCATGGACACATGAGATATGATTGGTTATAAAGACTGTCCAACAAGTACAAAACATACCTTAGAGAAAAGTATATGTCAGCCAAGATTTGCTTTTAGGGCACACATCCAACAGTACCACCACTTAAGCAATCTGTGAAGAAACTCTAGAATAGACATATCTTAAAAAAATATTAATGAGGATTAAAATCAAGTTATGAAGACAAGTTTAGCCTAGAAATCAAATTGGAAAAGAAAGACTATCAAAGACTTCATCGCATGCTTGGCACGTAATTTTAGTCAACTCAGTGGATATTTGAGCTGAGTTAGTATCAGTGATAGAAAGTCAAATTTTTGGATGCAAGAGACTTAGTCGATCCAGATTCAGCTTAGTCGATCAAGATAGAAAGTTAGTCGACTCAATAAGGAAGTAGTCGACTCAAAAATTTTGTGACTCCTCACTAGGATGACTTTGGCCAAAGTTTCGCTGAATTGTAATATAGTGATGCATCATCTTCAATTTACTTGAAGCAATCAATCCCATCTTGACTCGCATTGAGACTTCACAAGTACTTGACTGTATCCAAAAATTTTTCATCATCGAATTAAAATTTGAGTAGTTCAGTATCAAAATACAGTGAGTTACTTACAAGTCATCGAGGTAGTCTCAGATCAGAGGACACTTATACCCATATCCCATCAGAGCAACCCTTGACAGTAGAGTACTCTGGAGGTGGTCACGCTCAGTGAAATGTACTCCTATATTTTACCCGTATGCTATACCCATATCACCACACATCTTGGTTAAGAGGACAACTAACTAATATGGCATACAACGACCTACACTTGATACAATTATCATTCTTGTAATAATTGTATCATTTGATCGCGAGCAAAATTTAAGAACCACACGATAAATCCTCCTTATCATTTTGAAAGTAGCTCTAAGGACTTCATCATAACATATGAGTTTTGTTTAGAAAGATATATTCTTTATGATGAATCTACCAAATAATAATTATCAATTTTATAATTTATATTATATATAGAGCATAATTATCTACAACCTAGATGATTGGCATTAGATATATTTTTAAAACTCTCACTTAGACTAAAGCCAATCAGATTGGTATCAAATATCCATCTTCCATTTGTGATCATAGAACTCCTTAGATCTGATTGCTCTAGTCAATAGGTCAGTCAAGTTCTCCTTTTAGTCGATCTTCCTAAATCGACTTTACCTCAATCTTTCAAATAAGGTGATTACAACACAGAAAGTGTTTGGTTCTCAGATGAAACATCAATTCTTCAGCTTGAGCTATGGCTCTAGTGCTGCTGTCAATATAGAAGGACTGGACCATCAACAAAGGATGCCACTCCAAGCTAGCTAATGAACTTTCATAACCAAACAACTTCTTTACCAGCATCAAATACCGCAAAGAACTCCATATCGCAAATAAAACTAGCTACTGAATACTGCATAGAACCTTTCCAGCATGTCACTCTCTTTTAGGATAAAAACATAATCTGACACAACTTTATCATTTGATCTGACTAGAAATTGGAATCAACATTCCTTAGGTTTTAAGTCAGATTCTTTATAAACAAGCTATTAGTCCTTAGTATTTCATAAATACTTAAGGATGGTTCTCATAACCTACCAAATCTTTATGGAGAACAGAGATAACAACCAAGCTATTATTCCTGTAATGTAGGGATGTCATTTTTTATTAAGAAAATTTCATTCCAAACAACATAAGAAATACATTACAGAACTATCAACCCATTGTACATACAGGATGCTACTTCATTCTCAATGAAGCCATATGTTTAAAATATATATTCTAACTTTGAGAAGCTTGATTCAATCCAATGGACTTGAGGATTGTCAAAAGAAAAATATCTCGTCATAGTCAACACTATAACTTTGATGAAATCTCTTAGCAATCAGACATAATTAATAGGTCACTACCTTTCTGTCTGTGCCTCTTATCTATTTGAAAATTCACCTACACCTTATGGATCTTATCCCTTCAGGTGAATCAACAAATGTCTATATATCATCGATCTTCATGGACTTCATTTCAGATTTAATAGCTCCAAGCCACTTCTCAAAGTTAGATCCTTGTATGGCATTCGTATGGAAGATTAGATCCCCATCCTAAATCTAGAAACTGAAGTATCTATTCGACTGACATGGTACTCTACTGTATCTATTCCAGGATGCCTTTATATTGGGCTCCGAATTTGATCTAATCAACTCCAGTTCTGTTGGTTCATGTGTGTCAGTGTCGGTTCCTCTACCTATCAAGCTTCTCCAAGCTTGCTCTTAACGGTATCAGTCCCTTTACCAAGAAACTTCTTTTTTCAAAAAAAAATCTTAAGATTCATGAACATTTCAAGTCCATTAGGAAGGTAAAAGGAATATCCTTAAAATAATATTTATCAGACAAAAATTTAAGCTAGTCAATTTGTAAATATTTCACATAAGTTGAAACTCCAAATCTTAAGGTAAGAGAGCATCGAATTACCCAAGTCCATATCTCATATAAAGTTTTGGTGATCGATTTGCTTGAAATGTTCTTGAGCATATATCAAGTAGTCTCTAAAACATAACCTCAGACAGACCAGCAAATCCACAGTGGACCGAACCATGTCTAACAAAGTTCGATTCCTCCTTTCAGACATCCTTTTAAATTATGGTGTCTCAGGAGATGTCCATTAAAAGAGAATCCAATTCTCTTCTAGATATATCTAAAACTTACTGTAAAGGTATTCATTTCATCGATCAAACTGATGAGTTCTAATACTCTTTGCAGTTTATTTTTCTACCTCATCACGAAATCGTTTGAACATTTCAACCGATTCGGACTTGTATTTCATAAGCAAGATGCATCCATACTAAGATAGATCGTTAGAGATTTTAATGAAGTAGTAAGCCCTCCTCTGGTATTTATGTTCATGAGTGCAAATACATCAATATGTATCAAACTCAGAACATCACTAGCTCATTCACCCTTTCCAATAAAAGATGACTAAGTCAACTATGCCAAAGATAGGTTTCAGTAACATTATCTAATCTAGGATGCTGGTTATATGTGTACTTTACACTAACAAACTATGATACTGAGTTTATGTTATTTTTAATTATCCACTTATTATTGTAGTATCATTCATAATGATATCATAATAATCATACTTATTGACACCATCAATAAGATTGGACAATAGTGACAATCACTTAAAATGACTGTTGGGAATAATGTCCCAAAGCCAATCGTCAGCCTGTTGACGGTTGTGCTCTTTGTTGTATTAGTACATAAATCATAAATAAATAAAAGTTATTTTGATATTTTTCATCATAAATTATCATCTTCTAATGAACTCCTGTGTTGTGTGAAGTCTTTAGGACTATTTAGACTCGACAAAGGAGGATTTATCGTTTAGTCCTTAAATCTGTTCGCGACCAAATGATACGTTGTTACCAAGGACAACAATGTTTATCGAGCATAGGTCGTTGTGTGCCATATAGGTTGGTTGTCCTCTTAACCAAGGAGTGTGGAGACACTGGTATGGATACAGGTGAGATGTAAGGGTACATCTGCACTGAACTGACTGACTCCAGAGCTATCTCTGCTGTCAAGATTTGCTCCAATGGGATATGGGTATAAATGTCCCTCCGAATTGAGACCGCCACGATGACTTGCAAGCAACTCATTGCACTTAGGCACTGGACTACCTGAATTTTAATTCAGTGACGGAAGGCTGCTGGGGTAGTCAAGTACTTGACTTGTCAGTGCGTGTTCAAGATGGGATTGACCACTCCAGTTCATGAGCTATGTACAGTCATATTTTAATTTAGCAAAATCTTGGCTAGGATAGTCTAGTGAGAGTCACAGGACTGTTTGAGTTGAGCACGACTCGGATGATCTAATCAGGGTTAACAGTTTAACCCTGAGTCATCCTAAACACAAGGGTCAAAAGGGATGAATTATACAGTAACCATATTCACATAGGTTCTGAGTGTTGTGATTGTGACTATTCGACCTATACGAACGTCGGATACGATTGCTAGATGGTTACTTCAATTAGTACAGGAATTGGTTCCTGTGCTACCGGCTTAGGTTCAAACCTGCGGGATCACACACATTAGAAGTTCTATCCGATCTGATGGCTGATGAAGAGTCTTAAAATTCATAGACTATGAGTCCTACGTTCTAGAACTCTGTGATTGAGAATCAAGATTCTCTGATCATAAGTCCCACACATTTTGGGTACCGGGGTCAAGAGTCCCACTGATTTGGGACTCTTCGATCAATGTTTCATATTGATGAACTTTGATATCCGATTGCCCATCGGATTTGACTTAATATTTATGAGAGGTTTAATTAGTGATTTGATTACTAATTAACTCAATTTGATTGAGTAATTATTTTTGGATCACGTCCAATTGAATTGGATTCAGTTGGGTTTGATCCGATTAGGTTAAGAGTTGACCTAATCGTCGAGATGGTTTGGTCCTTGATTTGATCAGGGGTTGGACTTAATCAATTTTTGATTTGATTAAGATTTTATTGAGCCTAATTAAACCTAATTAAGTTGGATTTAAATTAGTCTAATTGGGTCTAACTTATTTGGTTCAATTAGGTTGGTTTAAATAATGAAACCATCTTGACCCAAACTCCCTGCGCCACCTCACATCCACTACGCCCATTTGAATTCATGAGAAGGAATTTCTTGTGAATTTTTTCTCACGCAAAGCCCTCCCCACGCCCACTTTTGTGCACCATATGGATGGATAAAGCTGATTAGTTAACCATTCAAATTCAAAGCGTGTTTGAATTTGAATGGATAACTTATCTCTTGTGCCTTCATGCTTATCCATCTTGTGCGCCACATAACTTACATGAGAAAAGGTTTCTCATGAAACCTTTCCATGCACAAAGAGTCCACGCCCTTCTCTCTCACGCCATAAGTGGATAGGGATGAGTTGGTTTGCATTTGAATTCAAACTCGATTTGAATTCAAATGTGCAACCACTTATCTTTATCCTCTCACACGATAAGACACGTTCGATGTTGTTTTAAAAAGAGGAGAAAGGTGGGGCATGCGTAGAATTTTTGGAGAGAAAGTTTGGGGCATGAGGAACCTTTCTGCTGAGGTGAAGGTCCAAAACCTTCCAGAGAAAAAGAAAGAAAAGAAAAAAAAAAGGATGCAGAGTTTTTCTTAGTGTACCCTAGGGTTTCAGCCTGAGGTTCGGGAAGTGAGAAGTGAGCTACGAGTGTCGTGAGCTCACCAAATTTCAGGAAGATCTTCAACATCCTCTCAAGCACGTCTGCTGACGATTAGGAGTATCCGAAGAATGACAAACATCGATCGAAGGAGTTCGATCAGCATTGACCGTCGAAAGGGCTCTACAACGAGCTAGCACCGTGAGGAGCCGATCAACCAGAAGCCTCGTGTGGACGATCCGCAGAGGTCAGACTGTAGGAACCAGATCTAGGGTTTCAGGGTTAGATCTTGAAACTTTTTCAAGATCATACAGCGGAAGACTAAAATAAATCAAAATTTATTTTTTAAAATCAGAGAATCTCTAGATCTAAGATCTTATTACATGATTATTACATAGCATTAAATCAAAATTAAAATATATATATACAGTATGAACTATATGTTGATCATATCAACATGTTTCTATACTACATCTAATGTATGTATTAAACAATAGATCAGATCTATTACCTTGCAAGTTAGACGTTCTAACCTCGTGATCTGGGCTTGAGGATGATGTTGCAAGCCGCACATGCATCCGACCTCTAGGAGTCATCCACACAAGCCCACGAATCTCGATCAGAAGTCCTGCTTCAGGAAATCAGCACAATATGCTAGTACTGCGCTGATCCTTCTTTGATGGTTGATCAGGTACCTCCTTCTTGATTTAGACTCTTCCAAAGATGGAAAGTAAGAGGAGTTTTAGATTGAGACATTCTCAGGAAACTCAAGATGGAGGGAGGAAAGATATGAAAACAAACAACCCTAGAAGAAGACCCTCTTCTTCTTCTCATTTCTCTCTCTAGACACCCTATCTTGTGTCTATTATATCTCCACGATCCAAAGGTCTTTCTCTCTGATTTTTGGATGCCCCAAAGATCTCTCAAATCTCTATCTTTTTAAAACTTTCATGAAGAAACTCATTTTATAGAGAGAGATATGATAGAGTCCTTATCTAGGTCAAATACCTATCAAGGCTTATCCAAACATGGCAAGATAAGGGTGCCCAACTCTTGAGCACCTCCTCCTTATTTTCATGCATGGATCATAGAAAGGGTCAGAATGTGTATCCTAAAAGCCATGAAAATTTTAAAAAAAAATTGAATAAATTTGATGCAAAATTGAAAGAGTTTTGGATTTCTAAAATTCTATCTCATAGAATTCAAATCCAAACTTATTCCTCTTGATTTGATCCAAACCACCTTCCATGAAAGAAAGAAGAGAGGAAACCTTTTGTGAATGTGGTAGAGATCTGGGAGAGGGCTTTTGTTGCACAAAATAAGAGGAGATTGGCGTTGAATGAGAGAGAGGGTGTGGGGAAGGCTTATGTGGCGCAAGGTGGAATCCTAGTCTTACTAGGATTCTATCTTATGACTTGTTTTAATTTGGTTTCTCAAATCAAATCAAACCAAAATTAGACAATCCAATTAAAATAGGTCTTAACCCAATTAAGAATCTAATTTAATCAGATTAAATTAGATTTAAATCTAATTTAATTTTTTAATCAAATTAGAAATTAGATTGATCCAAGTCCTAGTTGAACTAGGACTAGTTTTTTCTTGCACTTGGCTTATCCAATAAACCAATTGGACTTGATCCAATCAAGTCAAACTAAATTTAATTAAATTATATTTAATTAGGCTTAATCTCAATCCATTGGCTTAATCAAATTAAGCCAATTAGCAATCGAATTGCTAATCGATCCTCCTGCAACACTTGTACTGGGTTAAATGTCAATTGTATTGATCATTTAACCCTAGAATGATTCTTAATAGTTGATCAACCATTCGATCGGATCATGAACTCTAATGTGTGTGACTCATAGGTCTGAACCTAAGCTGGTACACAGGAATAATTTCTGTACCAATCAAAGTGACCATCTAGCAATGGTACCCGACGATCGGATAGGTCGAATGTGTAGAATAACATCCTTAGAACCATGCGGATATAGTTTTCATATAATTCATCCCCTTGACAAAATGATCATAGGAACCCCAGAGTTCAACTATCAACTCTGATCAGGTTGTCCACATTGTATTTCAAAATATCAAATCCATCTGATGGATTACCCTGGCCAAGGTTTTGCTAAATTGAAATACAACGACTCATTCTTCTCCAACTCTTGGAGTGTTCAATCCCATCTCGATCACACTCTGACTTGCAAGTACTTGACTGTGCCAGAAGCCTTCCATCTCTGAATTAGAAGTTCAGTTAGTCCAGTACCAAAGCACAGTGAGTTGCTTGCAATCACTGAGGCGATCTCAGGTCTAAGGGACACTTATACCTATATCCCATCAGAGACATTCTTGACAGCAGAATACTCTGGAGTTGATCACGTTCAATGATGATGTACCAGTACATCTCACCTGTATGCCATACCAGTGTCTCACACTTTTGGTTAAGAGGACAACTAACCCATATGGCTACAGCGACTTATGCTCGATAGAAGCTGTCATCCTTATTAACAGCCTATCATTTGGTCGTGAACTATTTTAAGGATTAATCGATAAATCTCTCTTTATCGAATCTAAATAGTCCTAAGGACTTCATCATAACAACGGAGTTCATTAGAAGATGAAAGCTTATGATGAAAATACTAAATATATTTTATTTATTAACAAATCAATTACAATACTTGGTTGCTCAACCATCAACAGCTTGACGATTGGCTTTTTGGGACATATTTTTCAACACAGATATGCTGTGTGGCTGCGTCATGATGATTAGATCTCTCGACGGTAATTAGATTGCACGATCTACTACCGGCACAAAGGTATTGTGTTCTGAACACATTACAGTAAAGTGTTTACTGTTTAAATTGAATTTCAAATTTAAATGCATGCATACTATATATCATATTTAGATCCTAGTGTAGGGTAAAACATGTTAATAAATTAGATTAATTAATATTTTTTGCTGTAAAATTATAATTTTAAAAAGTTTTAAAATTATCATTTTATCCCTACACTCAAATTACGCTTCAATGACATCGTCAGGGTTGAAAACAAACTCAATAATTTTTAATGTTAGGACTGGAACAAATTTTCATCTCTTACATTCAAGAGTCTCTCATCATTTTCAAATCTTCTACTATTTTGAAGTCTTTTGCAACTATTTACAAACATGACTTGCACTGTCGGTATCCTATACTCAGGTAGTAGTATTATCAATAGAGAAATTTCAAGAAGTTATCATATAACTATCTTGATCAGCAACGATTTGCTGATTTCTCTTTTAGGCCTGTTTGGATCAAGGAACCAAAACATTGAGGACAATTCCTCTTTCAATGATCTAGCTTCTTCCAAAGAAGCATTCTATCTAATTGTGGTTAGCCTTAAACTTCTTGATCAATTAGCTCAAAAACTATATTCAACTTTTGATACTGACTATCGAAGTTAGGTCTGATAATATTGTCACTGTCTAACAGTGAACAAAGTGATAATTTTCTAGCCATTTCTAAAAGAGAAAATTGATCTATTGGTACATGAACTATTTTAAGCCAAAAGATTTGGACTTTTGTCTAAAAGTTCTCTCACTATTTTATACGAATTGGTAGCCTCTACCTTCAATTCGAAGAATTACTTTAATTTTTAACAGGTACTAAAATTTACATAGACTGCATAGAGGCTCAAGTATGGCTCGGCTAACCCATATGCATCTATGGTAGATTCTCAATCAATTATTTTTTTAAATAATTTTTAATAATTAATTTCACCCTAGATTTATTTCAGTAGGTGATGGCCTCCACTAAAATTTCGATTAGGTCAAACTATTAACATGAACTTACTCAGTGATTCTAACTAATAAATGATCAGATCCAAAAAAGGCTCAGCCAATCTGACCACCATCAGAGAGACTCGACTGAATCATCATATGATGAATAATAATTTCATCATTCAGAGAAACACCAGATGAATGGCATCTGTAATATCAATCTGAAGTAATGGACCCATTACCATTCACCTTAATGGGAGGCTATGATCTTGTTATCCCCATAACTAGCTTATTTTATGAATCTAATAATTTAGAAGATTTGATTAAATCTTTTAGAAGACATCAGTCGATCTGCAAGTTATAAATCTTTCCACTAACTTCATCAAATTATGTAAAGGACTAGAGACTAGCTGGTCTAACCGATAAGTCATAAATCTTCTCATGACTTTACCAAGTCATGAGAAAAACTGAGACAATCCAGTCTAAGCACCTAAATTAGTTATACTGATTAACCTTAACGACATGGGTCAACTCGAGTCACTTAGTGATCTAATCAGCCAAATGACTTGAGCTAACCTTTGAGCCACAATCAAGGTCCATTTGGTTTAATCAAAGACATGAACTCGACCAACTACAACTTTTATGTTTGATCTAGAGTACCTTTGATATAATCTAAATCAACTATTGGTTAGATTTGATCAACTATTCTTTTTAGTCCATTAAGTGTTTGATTCTAACCTTAGGTCTAACATAATTAAAAGGACCTGATTTGAGCTAACCCATGCCCCATGTTTTATGTAATATCATTAGATCTTTAATCATAATTTTAGATTGAAAATATATTTCTTAATTCTCAATTAAGTATAGCATCAATATAAGTTAAAATTATTAATTGAAATCATTTTAATTTTATAAAATAATTTTACATTATCTTTATCAAAATTTTCTATTTTGAAAACTAGGTCAGCTCACTCCTGAACTGAGTTGGTTCACTTCAGTGATTCGACTAAGTCTGATACTTGATTGATTAATTAATTATGAACAGTAACTATTACTGTTCAGTCTAAGACAACTGAGTCAGATCAGTCAGTACTGAGCTATTAAATCAGGAGACTGGGTCAACTCAGTTCAAAACTAAGTTAGCTCAGTTGGTGTGCCAACATGTTAATACATAGTTTCAAATCTAAAAATTCTCACATAAACTAAAATAAAATCAATCATAATAAATTTTTAGATTATATCTAAATATTTTATGATTTAAATTTTATTTTTTATGATTAAAATAATTTTAATCATATAGATTAGATATTTTATTTTTCATACAACTCAAACTTTGTATCATATACAACAAATCCTATGGTTTCAACATCTAAAATTTTACAAAAAGTAAGTTCTTCCTTTCACTTTCTTCTTCATAAAATTAAATCACATGGCACCCCTACATGCCATAAGAGCACTATATCGAATAGGAAGAGAGGGCTTTTAAATCTTTATTGCTTCTATGGCCAGACGGCCTGGTGATCAACCTAATTCAAGTACTTGCTAATCGAATCATATAATCTACTCACATATCATATATGCAAAAATTTAGATCCAATCTAAATTATATGAGATCTAATTTTTATATTAGATCTATCTAAAATCAGATCATAAATATCCCATGATTACTACATCTAGATTTCAACTCTATATGTATATATGTTCATGTCATAACGAACCTTCGCTCTGATACTAGTTGAAAAGAAGCATGATGATTTTGTGCATGCATTTTTTAAATTTTACAATGGAACATATATAGATTAAACAACTTAATTGATAATGCATGCATAGATCAAATCTAAAACTATCATACAAGATTTATGACATGAATTAATATGCATGTATGTAAATCTGAAATCTAAAATTCAGCAATCATAGATCACATCTATATTTTATTTAGATCATAGCTAAATATGAATTGAGTTCAAAACTCTATACCTGAGCATGGGTAGCAGATCACTATATTCAAAATTTATGATAGTTGATTCTTCATGAGGCTCAACAGCTGTATACGCGTTCGGTCTCTATGGATATCCACATGAAGTCCTTGTGCTGAACGATCTCCACGAGAGTGCTAGCTCACAAAGACACCTTCTGTTGGTTGATCTAAGAGAAATATAAAGAAGATAAAAAATAAAGAGATCTTCTTCTTTTCTTCTTGGATCTATGCATCAGATCTCTACGATAGAGATCAAGAAAAGAACCTTTTCTTCTCAATTCTTCCACGTACAAGAGAGAACTTTTCTCTCTTCCTTTCATACCTTTAAGAAAAACTTTTTTCTCTAATTTTTTATGATAAAAATTAGATCTAATCTAATTTTTTATATATAAAATAATATAAAAATCTAAGCTCTAGAAGAATCCAAAAGAGAGATCCAAGAGAAGAATCGTTCTTCTCTTTTCTTCTCCCTTTTCTCCTTGATCTAGAGCCTTAGGAATCCCCAAACACCCAATCAAATTTTTTTAATATTTTTTTTCTAAATTTTTATGTTAAAAATTGATCCAATCTAATTTTTATACTAAAAAAAATAAAAAAAAATTGAAAGAAGAACTCCTTCTTCTACAAGGCTGCGCACAGAAAAAAGATCTTTCTTCTTCCTTCTCTTCCTCTCATTGGGAAGAAATTTCTTCTTCAATTTTTTACTATAAAACTAGCAGAGGAGCCTCTCTTTGATGTTTAAGAATTAGCAGCAAAAGCCTCACAAAATTCCTTCCAAAGAGATAAGAAATTTGGGCTAAGGCATGTGGGATTTGGGGCGTCCAACTCTTGAATGCCCCCTCCTTTCTTTTTGGTGACCAAAAGAGGGGGATGACTTCTTTTCTTATATAGAAGAGAGGAGAGGGTGTGGCACCTTGTATGGGATGTGGATACTCATGGTAAAGAGGAAAGAAGGTGTGAGGAGTCTTAAATAGATGGGTGGTGTTGAATTGGTCGCGTCCTATTCTAAATAGGACTCATGAATCTTATTCCAACTCTAACTGATCCTTGGATCCAATCCTAACTAACTTAGAAATTAGTTATAACAAACTAACTAATTAGGTTCTAGTCTAATTATGCAACCAATTAGGTCCCAATTCAATTAGAGAATTAGTTAGATTAAAATCTCTTCAATCCAGAGATAGATTCTTAATGGATATCAGAGAAGCTATTGATCAATAGGGCTTGATCCAATCAAATCTATTATCCAATAAGATTTGATCCAATCAAACCTAAATTATGAATTAAATCTTTTTTATTCTTAAGATCAATTGGAATAAGTTCTGTTATCCAATAAAGATGCATCCAATCAATCCAAAGTCAACCTAATTAAATTCAATTCAATTAGATCTGATCCAATCCTCATTACTCAATCAAATTGAGCCAATTAACAATCATATTATTAATTAGTTTTTTTTTAATTTACCAATCATTAGTAAATAATTTATTATAATCTTTGTATAGTATTAATCATCAATCACATTGATAATTAAACCTTTCAATGATTCATAATCGTCGATTAGCATTTGATCAGACAGATACTTCTATGTGTGTGACCCCATAGGTTCGAACCTAAGCCGATAGCATAAGAATAATTTTTATACTAATCGATGTAACCATCTAGCAATAGGATCCAACATCCGATAGGCTGAATATATGTCCAGCAATACTCTAGAACCTATGTGGATATAGTTACTATATAATTCATCCCTTTGACTCTCGATGCTCAAGGATAACTTAAGGTTAAACTATTAACCCAGGATGAGTAGTCCACATTATGTCTCAATCTAAAAATCTTGTGACTCCTCACTAAGACTACTTTGATCAAAGTTTTGCTGAATTAAATACAGTGATGCATCATTTTTAATTTTACTTGAAGCGATCAATCCTATCTTGACTCGCGCTCAAACTTCATAAGTATTTGACTTACCTAAAAACCTTCTATCATCGAATTAGAAATTTAGATAGTCCAGTGCCAAAGTACAGTAAGTTACTTGTAGGTTATCAAGGCAGTCTCAAATCAGAGGGATACTTATACCAATATCCCATCATAGCAATTCTTGACAATAGAGTGCTCTGGAGGTGATCACCTTAGTAAAACATACTCCTATATTTCACCCGTATGCCATACTTGTGTCATCACACGCTTTGGTTAAGAGGACAACCAGCTAATATGACACACAACGACCTACACTCGATATAATTATTATCTTTGTAACAATTGTATCATTTGATCGTGAGCAGAATTTAAGAATCACATGATAAATCATCTTTTATCATTTTGAAAGTAGCTCTAAGGACTTCATCATAACATATGAGTTTTATTTAGAAAGATGTACTCCTTATGATGAATCTGCTAGATAATATTTATCAATTTTATAATTCATATATATGTATGGAACACAATCATCTACAACTTAAATGATTAGCTTTATGACACATTTTTCAACAAGAGATGTGAAATTTGTAAGTTATTTTTGAAAAACATTATGGCACATGTTGGGAATCAAATTAAAATTTTCTACTATGTACCACCCCCAAATTGATGGTTAGACTAGGTTGTAAATAGGTGTTTAGAAAATATATTAAGGTGTTTGGTCGGGGAGTATGTTGGGAATTATTGGGAATAGTGTCCCAAAGCTAACCGTCAGCCTGTTGATGGTTGTGCTCTTTTCTGTATTAGTATATAAATTATAAATAAATAAAAGTTATTTTAATATTTTCATCACAAATTTTTCATCTTCTAATGAACTCCTATGTTGTGGCGAAGTCCTTAGGACTATTTAGACTCGACAAAGGAGGATTTATCGTTTAGTCCTTAAACCTGTTCGCGATCAAATAATACGTTGTTACCAGGGACAACAATATTTATCAAGCATAGGTCGTTGTGTGCCATATGGGTTGATTGTCCTCTTAACCAAGGAGTGTGGAGACACTGGTATGGCATACAGGAAAGATGTAAGGGTACATCTGCACTGAACGTGACCAATTTGGAGTTTTTTCTGCTATCAAGATTTGCTCCGATGGGATATGGGTATAACTGTCTCTCCGACCTGAGATCGCCACGGTGACTTGCAAGCAACTCACTGCACTTAGGCACTGGACTAGCTGAATTTCTAATTCAGTGACGGAAGGCTGCTGGGTGTAGTCAAGTACTTGACTTGTCGGTGCGTGTGTCAAGATGGGATTGACCACTCCAGTTCAGGAGCTGTGTACAGTTGTGTTTCAATTTAGCAAAATCTTAGCCAGGATAGTCCTAGTGAGGAGTCACAGGACTGTTTGAGTTGAGCATGATTCGGATGATCTGATTAGGGTTGACTGTTTAACCCTGAGTCGTCCTATACACAGGAGTCAAAAGGGATGAATTATACAGTAACCATATTCGCGTAGGTTCTGAATGTTGCAATTGTGACTATTCGATCTATCCGGATGTCGGGTACCATTGCTAGATGATCACTTCGATTAGTACAAAATTATTTCTTGTGCAACCGACTTAGGTTGAACCTGCGAGGTCACACACATTAGAGGTTCCTATCTGATCTGATGGCTGGTGAAGAGTCCCACTGGACTGGGACTCTTCGACCAAGAGTCCTAATGCTTGGGACTCTGAGTCCTACGTGTCTAAAACTCTGTGATTGAGAATCAAGATTCTCTGATCACAAGTTCCACACATTTTGGGTACCGGGGTCAAGAGTCCCACTGGTTTGGGACTCTTCGATCAGGATTTCATATCGATGGACTCTGATGCCCGATTGCCCATTGAATTTGGACTCAGTATTTATGAGAAGTTTAATTAATGATTTGATTGCTTATTAACTCAATTTGATTGAGTAATTATTTTTGGATCAAGTCTAATTGAATTAGATTCAGTTGGGTTTGACCCGATTAGGTTAAGAGTTGACCTAATCACTGAGGTGGTTTAGTCCCTGATTTGATCAGGGATTGGACTTAGTCAAATCCTGATTTGATTAAAATTTTATTGAGACTAATTAAGCCTAATTGTTTGGGTTTAACTTAGTCTAATTATGCCTAAGCTATTTTAATAAGGTTGGTTCAATTAGATTTGAAACCACTTTGACTTATCTCCCTGTGCCACCTCACCTCACCTGCGCCTATTTGAATTCACGAGAAACAAGTTCTTGTGAATTTTCTCCCATGCAGAAGCCTTCCCACACCCCTCCTGTGTGTGCCATCTGAGTGGAAAAAGATGGTTGGTTGGCCATTCAAATTCAAATGAAGTTTGAATTTGAATGGACAACTAATCCCATGCGCCACCTTATCCACTTGTGCGCCACTTCCTCCACACGAGAAAAAGTTTCTCGTGTAAACTCTCCATGCACAAAGAAGCCCACGCCCCTCCCTTCTCACACCTTGAGTGGATAAGGATAAGTTGGTTGGCATTTGAATTCAAATTCGATTTGAATTCAAGTGAGCAACCACCTAGCTTTATCCTCTCACACGGTGAAGATGCGATCTTGCACTGTTTTAAAAGGAAAGAGAAGGTGGGGCATGCGTACAATTAATCTGAGAGAGAAGGTTGCATGAGAAGGCCTTGTGCATGAGATTGGAAGTTCAAAAAAATTCTGAGAGAAAAGAAAAGAAAGAAAGTGGGCGCAGGATTTTCTGTGAGTACCCTAGGGTTTCTACCTAGGGTTCGAAAAGTGAGAAGGTGAGCTACGAGTGTTGTGAGCCCACCAAACTTCAGAAAGAGCTTCATCAACCTCTCAAGTATTCTGCTAATGATCCAAGCATTTGAAGAATCGACAAACATCGATCGAAGGAGTTCGATCAGCATCGGCCATCGAAAGGATTCTGCAATGAACTAGCATTTGTGAGGAGCCGATCAGACCGGAAGCTTTGTGTGGATGATCCATAAAGGCCAGACATATTGTGTGGCTGTATTGTGATGATCAAATCTTTCCAACGATGATCAGACTGTGACGATCGACTACCTGCACGAAGGTAATGTGTTCTGAACACATAATAGTAAAATATTTACTGTAGAAGTTTAAATTTCAAATTTAAATGCATGCTATATATATCATATTTAGATCCTTATGTAGGGTTAATATATGTTAATTAATTAGATTAATTAATAATTTCTACTGTAAAATTATAATTTTAAAAAATTTTTAAAATTATCATTTTACCCCTGCACTGAAATTCACTTCAAATGGTATCAGAGCAGGTTTTAAAATATGATATACATTTGCATGCATAGATTAAGTAGTAATCTAAAAGTTTAAATTTAAAATTTAAATTTAAAATTTAAAATTCAAATTTTAAAATTTAAATTTTGAAATTTGAAATTCAAAATTCAAATTCAAAATTTGAAATTCAAAATTTAAAATTTGAAATTTGTTTGAAATTTCAAATTTAAAATTCAAAATTTAAAATTCAAAATTTGAAATTCAAAAATTTGAAATTTAAAATTTAAAATTTATTTGAAATTTGAAATTTATTTGAAATTTGAAATTTAAAATTCAAAATTTAAAATTTGAAATTTAAAATTTAAATTTTGAAATTGATATATTTAGATATACTTGATCCAAGTAGCAAGTAGTCTAATTGGGTTGGTTGCCATGGTCGTCCGATCATAAGAGAAAAGTAGGGTTTAAAGATCCTCTCCTCCCATTCGATGGGGTTCTCCTATGGCGGTAGGGATGCCGATGCGATTATATCCCATGCAGATGAAGCAACGAAAGGACTTAATTATAAAGATTCCATTATAAAATTTATCATGAATGTGTTAGATTAGATCTAAAGAAATATTCATGATTTATTTTGATTGAGTTATTTTTTGTTATGTAATTAGTAATAGGATTGTTGTTTATGAAATGTGCTGATCTATTTGTGAAATGAGTCAACACATTTGGTGAATACAAAATAAAACTTTTCAAATTTGAAAATTATTTTCAAAATGCCAAATCCTGACCCATCAGTCCAAATACTTAATTAAAAGAATTAAGTGTTGTCTAGTTGGTCTAGAATTGTGAATTAAGATCTAAGACAATTGCATAAACTTGTGGGTCAATGGGTTAGATGGATTAGATCCATAATTGGGTTAGACCTAAGGTTAGCTTAAAGAAATGGACTAAATTAGAGTAATTGATCAAATCTAATCAAAAGTTGAATTAGATTAGGTCAAAGACACTCTAGACTCAACTCCAATAGTTGAAGTTGAATGGGTCCATGTCTTTAACTAGACCAAGATGGACTTAATTCATGGCTACGCAGTGGAATCCTATTTACTAAGTTGATCAAATTAAAACTAATGAATCGGTTGGTGTCTAAGGTAAGTTCGGCAGCCTGACCAGTAGTTTTTAACTGGGAGCTACTCGCATTGATTCGATCTCTGATGAGTTAATGGCACATCCCTTCCACTGATCTCACTTACCTGGCCAACCTGGTGAGTTAGATTTTGATTAGATCACTTGATGATTAGGGCTCACCCATATCATTAGGTAAATCAGTGTGACTGATTTAGGTGCTCCTAATGCCGGCTTTAACTAAATCCTTTTTTTAATCTGACTTGGTGAAGTCAGTGGGAGGATTGAAATTGGCTGGTTAATTTTTCTCTTCTATCCTTTAATAAAATCCTCAAAAATTATTAGGTCTCTAAAAATGATTAAGTTATAGTGATAACTAAGTCATAGCCTCCCATTAAGTGAGTGATAATGAGTCCATTAGTTTAATAATCACTGGAGGCCCAAAGGCCTAGTGTTTATTGACTAATGAAATTATCATTCATAATATGATAATTTGGTTGAGTCTTTCTGATGGTGGTCAGGTTGGCCGGCCAAAGTTGGACCTGATCATTTATTGGTCCGATTCATCAAATCAAGTCATGTTAATGGTTGGACCTAACCAGATCTTTTCAGTGGAGGCCAAAGTCCACTGATTAGGTTCTGGGGCAAAATTAATTACTAGAAGTTGTTTAGAGAAATAACTGGTTATGAACTTACCCATAGATGCACATGGGTTGACCAACCAAAGTTGGGCTCGTGTGTGGTCTGTGTGGATTCTAGTACCCACTAAGGAATTAAAATAATTCTTCAAATTGGAGGTTGAGGCTACCAGTTCATAAAAATACTAGGAGAAACTTTAGACTAAAGTCCGAGTCTTTAGTATTAATAATTTATATACTAATAAAGGTCTGATTTTTCTTTATGCAGCTATGGCCACTACCCTGTCACTCCGATCATTATTAGATAATGACAAGCTCATGGGACCTAATTTCGATAGCTGGTATCGAAAATTGAAAATCATCCTTGAGCATGAGCGGATCCTTTATGTAGTAATGGATCCAGCACCTGAGGAGCCAGCCTCGAATGCTAGAGGGACGGTCCGAGATACTTACCAGAAGTGGCTCAACGATCGCACCACCGTTCGGTGCATAATACTGGCGGCAATAAATGATTAGTTCAGTCACAGGTTCGATAACGCCCAGCCGCAGGAGATGCTTCAAATGTTGAACGACTCCTTTGGCATGCCTGACGATGTTGAAAGGCACAAAACTAGTTGTGCCATTTTCAATGCTCAAATGAGGAATGGAGCCTCAATCACCGATCATGTACTGTACATGATCGAAATGATTGAGCACCTAAGTAAATTGGGCTTTGCCTTGCACGAGCAGCTCGGTAAGGATGCGATCCTTAATTCTTTGTCCAAGTCCTTCCTCCTCTTTCTTACTCATTTCCGGATGAGAAAGCTTACAGTGAACTACCACGGCTTGTTGGGGTTGCTGCAGAACTTTGAGAAGGACCACCAGCTCCATAAGGAGTCGGTGAATATTGTGGGAGGGTCTTCTTCTGATCATCGACCCTTTAAGAAAGGGAAGAAGAATAAGAAGAAGAAGAATAAGAAGGTGCGGCCGCATGCTGGGATGTCTGCATAGGGTCAGACCAAGAAGCGCAAGCCCGACCAGAGCTAGGCGGAGTGCTTCTTTTGCAAGAAGCAAGAGCACTGGAAGAGGAACTGTCCTCTATACATTGCCTCCCTAGACCCGAACAGGCTGAAGAAGAAGCAAGGTAATTATATGATAACACCATGCAACTTTTTCATTTGTAATACTACTGCCTGGGTATTGGATATCGGAAGCCCTTATCATATCTGTAATTCGATGCAGGATCTGCAGGTCGGTAGGAGATTTGATGAAGGCGAGAGGTTCCTGAACGCTGGAGATGGAAGCAAAGTTCCAGTTCTAGCTTTAGGAATCATGAACCTTGTAATCAACTCTCGTAATGTAATTCTGAGTGAATGTCATTATTGTCCAAGTTTTTTATTAAATATTATTTCTATAGGCCTTTTGGCCATGTACAGTTATGAATTTTTAATAAAAAAAATATTTTCAATATCATTTTGAATGGTGTTACAATGTTTGTTGGACAACTAAATAATAGAATTTACTTACTATCACAGCCTGTTAATATGGTTCAAACCTCTGGTAAATGCCCTAGAATGGATAATATGTCAGAAGTCTACCTTTGGCACTGTAGGTTAGGTCATATCAATAAGAACAGGATAAACAAGTTGGCTTAAGAAAAAATTCTTGAAGTTGGTGATTGTGAATCACTTCCAACCTGTGAGTCCTGTCTTCTTGGAAAGATGACCAAATCACCTTTTACTGAAAAAGGTGAGCGAGCCAGTGAACTCTTGGGTCTGATACATTCTGATGTATGTGGACCCATGAGCTCAAGTGCAAGAGGTGGATATTTCTACTTCATAACCTTCATAGATGACCTATCGAGGTATGGGTATGTCTATTTAATGAAGCATAAGTCAGAGTCGTTTGAAATGTTCAAACTATTCCGAAATGAGGTAGAAAAACAAACTGAAAAGTATATTAAAACTCTTCGATCTGATCGAGGAGGTGAATACATTTCTAGTGAGTTTCTGACATATCTTGAGAAAAATGAGATTCTCTCTCAATGGACTCCTCCTGGAACACCACAGCATAATGTTGTGTCTGAAAGGAGGAATCGGACCTTGTTGGACATGGTTCGATCCATGATGGGATTTGCTGGTCTGCCGATCTCCCTCTGGGGATATGCGCTTGAATCGGCTTATTACCTTCTAAATAGGATTTCGAGTAAGTCTGTAACCAAAGTGCCATATGAGATATGGATAGGACGTAAGCCAGTACTCTCGCACCTTAGGGTTTGGGGGTGTCCGGCTTATGTTAAACGTTTAATTATGGATAAGCTTTGACCTAGGTCTGACAAGTGTTATTTCATAGGGTACCCAAAAGAGACCAAAGGGTATTATTTCTACCTAGCTGATGAGCAAAAGGTGTTTGTCAGCCTTAAAGCAATCTTTTTGGAAAAGGAGTTCCTTGGTGAAGGGACTGTTGCCTCGAATGTCGAACTTGAGGAAGTTTGGCAGGTGGAAAAATCGACACATGTTGTTGAACCTGAACCGGATTTGGTTAGATCAAATTCGGAGCCCATTGTTCCTGCACCCTTAAGGTGATCTGGTAGAGTACCATGTCAACCAGACAGATACTATGGTTTCTTGATCCGGGATAGCGATCCTGTCGAACTTGATGAAAATGATAAGGATCCGATCACCTACATGGATACAATGCAGAGATCTGACTCTGAGAAATGGCTAGAGGCCATGAAATCTGAAATGGAGTCCATGAAGATCAATAATGTGTAAACATTGGTTGATCCACCTGAAGGAGTAAAACTCATAGGGTATAAGTGGGTCTTCAAGAGGAAGAGGGGTGCAGACGGAAAGGTGGAGACCTATAAAGCCCGTCTGATTGTCAAAAGATATCGTCAACATTATGGTATAGACTATGACGAGACATTTTTTCCTGTGGCAATGTTCAAATCCATTCGGATCATGCTTGCGATAGCTGCCCATATGGACTATGAAATCTGACGGATGGATGTGAAGACAGCTTTCCTAAATGGAGAGCTGGACGAAGAGGTGTATATGATACAACCTAAAGGGTTCATATCCATAGATGAGTCTAAGGTGTGCAGGCTACAGAGGTCCATTTATGGACTTAAGCAGGCATCCCAGAGTTGGAACATACGTTTTGATAGGACGATCAAAACGTATGGCTTCGTTAAGAACGGAGAAGAGCCCTGCATTTTAAGTGGGCTAATGGTCCACTAGTGATATTTCTTGTATTATATGTGGATGATGTTCTCTTAATCAAAAATGATATCCCTACATTATAAGGAATAAAGATTTTGCTGTCATCACAGTTCTCCATGAAGAATCTAGGAGAAGCTTCCTACATCCTAGGGATGAGGATCTATAGGGATAGATCTAAAAGGTTGCTTGGCTTATCTCAGTCCACGTACATTGATACTATGCTGAAAAGATTCAGCATGGAGAATTCCAATAAAGGCTATCTACCGATAATCATGGAATTTCTCTCTTGAAGAGGGATTGTCCGACAACACCTCAAGAGAGAGCGTATGGATAGAATTCCATATGCTTCGGCAGTGGGATCTATCATGTATGCCATGACATGTACATGACTAGATGTGGCATACTCACTAGGGGTAGTGAGTAGATACCAATCTGATCCTGGAGGAAATCACTGGAAGATTGTTAAAACCATCTTGAAGTATTTAAGAAATACTAAGGACCAGTGGTTTGTTTATGGTGAATCAGACTTGAGACTTATAGGGTTTACAGACTCCAGTTTCCAATTTGATCACGATGACAGCAAGAGTGTGTCAGGATTTATTTTTACCCTTAATGATGGGGCTGTCTGCTGGAAGAGTTCCAAGCAGCACACTGTGGCTGATTCAGTTTGCGAGACAGAGTATGTCGCTGCATCAGATACTGCCAAAGAAGCGGTGTGGCTGAAAAAATTCATCATCGAGCTCGGAGTAGCACCCTCTTTTGTTGGTCCAGTTCTGCTCTATTGTGATAGCTCTGGAGCCATAGCTCAGGCGAAGGAACCGAAAGCACACCAGTGGATGAAGCATATTCTGCGCCGCTACCATCTCATCCGAGAAATTATGGATAGAGGTGACGTCGACCTTCAGAAGATCAATGGAAAGGAGAACCTGACCGACCCATTCACTAAAGCCATTGCGGTGAAGGAGTTTGACGACTTCAAGTCAAAGATGGGTATTAGATACTGCACCAATTGACTTTAGGCCAAGTGAGAGATTATTGGGAAGTGTCCCAAAGTCAATCGTCAGCCTGTTGACGGTTGTACTCTTTTCTATATTAGTATATGAATTATAAATAAATAAAAATTATTTTGATATTTTTCATCATAAATTATTTCATCTTCTAATGAACTCCTGTGTTGTGGTGAAGTCCTTAAGACTATTTAGACTCGACAAAAGAAGATTTGTCGTTTAGTCCTTAAACCTGTTCGCAACCAAACGATACGTTGTTACCAAGGATAACAACATTTATCAAGCATAGGTCGTTGTGTGCCATATGGGTTGGTTGTCCTCTTAACCAAGGAGTGTGGAGACACTGGTATTGCATACAGGTGAGATGTAAGGGTACATCTGCACTGAATGTGACCGACTCCGGAGCTTTTTCTGCTGTCAAGATTTGCTCCGATGAGATATGGGTATAACTATCCCTTCGATCTGAGACCTCCATGGTGACTTGCAAGCAACTCACTGCACTTAGGCACTGGACTAGCTGAATTTCTAATTCAGTGACGGAAGGCTGTTGGGTGTAGTCAAGTACTTGACTTGTCGGTGCATGTGTCAAGATGGGATTGACCACTCCAGTTCAGGAGCTATGTACAGTCGTGTTTCAATTTAGCAAAACCTTGATCAGGGTAGTCCTAGTGAGGAGTCACAGGACTGTTTGAGTTGAGCATGATTCGGATGATCTGATCAGGGTTGACAGTTTAATCCTGAGTCATCCTATACACAGGGGTCAAAAGGGATGAATTATATAGTAACCATATTCGCGTAGGTTCTGAATATTGCGATTGCGACTATTCGACCTATCCAGATGTCGGATATCATTGCTAGATGGTCACTTCGATTAGTATAAGAATTAGTTCCTGTGCTACCGGCTTAGGTTCGAACCTGCGGGGTCACACACATTAGAGGTTCCTATCTGATCTGATGACTGGTGAAGAGTCCCACTGGACTGAGACTCTTCGACCAAGAGTCTTAATGCTTGGAGACTCTGAGTCCTATGTGTCTGGGACTCTGTGATTAAGAATCAGGATTTTTTATCATAAGTTTCACACATTTTGGGTATCGGGGTCAAGAGTCCCACTAGTTTGGGACTCTTCGATCAGGGTTTCATATCGATGGACTCTGATGCCCGATTGCCCATCAAATTTGGACTCAGTATTTATGAGAAGTTTAATTAATGATTTGATCACTAATTAACTCAATTTGATTGAGTAATTATTTTTGGATCAAGTCCAATTGAATTGGATTCAGTTGGGTTTGACATGATTAGGTTAAGAGTTGACCTAATCATCGAGGTAGTTTGGTCCCTAATTTGATCAGGGGTTAGGTTTAGTCAATTCCTGATTTGATTAAGATTTTATTAAGACTAATTAAGCCTAATTATGTTAGATTTAACTTAGTCTAATTATGCCTAACCTATTTTAATAAGGTTGGTTCAATTAGATTTGAAACCACTTTGACTTATCTCCCTACGCCATCTCACCTCACCTGCGCCTATTTGAATTCACGAGAAACAAGTTCTCGTGAATTTTCTCCCATGCAAAAGCCTTCCCACACCCCTCCTGTGTGCGCCATCTGAGTGGATAAAGATGGTTGGTTGGCCATTCAAATTCAAATGAAGTTTGAATTTGAATGGACAACTAATTGTTGGGAATAGTGTCCCAAAGCCAATCGTCAACCTGTTGACGGTTGTGCTCTTTTTGTATATGTATATGAATTATGAATTAATAAAAATTATTTTGATATTTTTCATCACAAAATATTTCATCTTCTAATGAACTCCTATATTGTGGTGAAGTCTTTAGGACTATTTAGACTCGACAAAGGAGGATTTGTCGTTTAGTCCTTAAATCTGTTCGCGACCAAATGATACGTTATTACCAAGGACGACAATATTTATCAAGCATAGGTCATTGTGTGCCATATAGGTTGGTTGTCCTCTTAACCAATGAGTGTGGAGACACTGGTATGGCATACAAGTGAGATGTAAGGGTACAACTGCACTGAACGTGACTGACTCCGGAGCTATTTCTGCTGTCAAAATTTGCTCCGATGGAATATGGGTATAAATGTCCCTCCGACCTGAGACCGCCACGGTGATTTGCAAGCAACTTACTGCACTTAGGCACTGGACTACCTGAATTTCTAATTCAGTGATGGAAGTACTTGACTTGTCGGTGCGTGTGTCAAGATGGGATTGACCACTCCAGTTTAGGAGCTGTGTACAGTCGTATTTCAATTTAGCAAAACCTTGGCCAGGGTAGTCTTTGTGAGGAGTCACAAGACTGTTTGAGTTGAGCACGATTCGGATGATCTAATCAGGGTTGACAATTTAACCCTGAGTCGTCCCAAACACAGAGGTCAAAAGGATGAATTATACAATAACCATATTCACGTAGGTTCTGAGTGTTGCGATTGTGACTATTCGACCTATCCGATCATCGGGTACCATTGCTAGATGGTCACTTCGATTAGTACAGGAATTGGTTCCTGTGCTACCGACTTAGGTTCGAACCTGCGGGGTCACACACATTAGAGGTTTCTATCTGATCTGATGGCTGATGAAGAGTCTTAATACTCGTGGACTATGAGTCCTACGTATCTGGGACTCTGTGATCGAGAATCAGGATTCTCTGATCATGAGTCACACACATTTTGGGTACCGGGGTCAAGAGTCCCACTAGTTTGGGACTCTTCGATCAGGGTTACATATCGATGAATTCTGGTGCCCGATTACCCATCGAATTTGGACTCAATATTTATAAGAGGTTTAATTAATGATTTAATCATTAATTAACTCAATTTAATTGAGTAATTATTTTTGGATCAAGTCTAATTGAATTGGATTCAGTTGGGTTTGACCCGATTAGGTTAAGAGTTGACCTAATCGTCGAGATGGTTTGGTCCCTGATTTGATCAGGAGTTGGGCTTAATCAATTTCTGATTTGATTAAGATTTTATTAAGATTAATTAAGCTTAATTTAGTTGGATTTAAATAAGTCTAATTGGGCCTAACTTATTTGGTTCAATTAGGTTGGTTTAAATGATGAAACCACCTTGATCCATTCTCCCTGCGCCACCTCACTTCCACTGTGCCCATTTGAATTCACGAGAAGAAATCACTCACGCACAAATTAAGCGACGCCCTCCTCTTCTCACGCCCTTAGTGGATAGGGATAAATTGATTTCCATTTGAATTCAAAATTTGATTTGAATTCAAATGTGCAATTACTCATCTTTATCCTCTCACATGGATAAGATGTTTGACATTATTTTAAAAGGAGGAGAAGAGAGAGGCGTGTAAAAAAAAAAATTGGAGAGAAAATCTGGGCGTGAGGAATCCTTGTGTGCAAGGTGAAGGTCTATATCCTTCCGAGAGAAAAAGAAAGAAAAGAAAGAAAAGTGTGCGCAGTATTTCAGTGAGTTCTTCAGGGTTTCAGCCTGGAGTTAGGGAAGTGAGAAGGTGAGCTACGAGTGTCATGAGCCCACCAAATTTTAGGAGGATCTTCATCATCCTCTCAAGCATGTCTGCTGATGATCCAGAGTATTCAAAGAATCGACAGACATCAATCGAAGGAGTTCGATCAGCATCGGCTGTCGAAAGGGCTCTACAACGAGCTAGCACTCGTGAGGAGTCGATCAGATCGGGAACTTCATGTGGATGATTTGCAGAGGCTAGACACACTGTGTGGCTACATCGTAATGATCAGACTCTTCCAACGGTGATCAAATTACGGCGATCTACTACCCACACAAAGGTATTGTGTTCTGAACACATTACAGTAAAGTGTTTGTTGTTCAAATTTGAATTTTAAATTTAAATGCATGCATGCTATATATCATATTTAGATTCTAGTGTAAGATAAATTTATGTTAATTAATTTGATTAATTAATATTTTTTTACTGTAAAATTATAATTTTAAAAAAGTTTTAAAATTATCATTTTACCCCTGCACTGAATTTCACTTCACTAATCCCATGCGCCACCTTATCCACTTATGCGCCACTTCCTCCACACGAGAAAAAGTTTCTCATGTAAACTCTCTACGCACAAAGAAGCCCACGCCCCTCCCTTCTCACGCCTTGAGTGGATAAGGATAAGTTGGTTGGCATTTGAATTCAAATTTGATTTGAATTCAAGTGAGCAACCACCTAGCTTTATCTTCTCACACGGTGAAGATGCGATCTTGCACTGTTTTAAAAGAAAAGAGAAGGTGGGGCATGCGCACAACTAATCTGAGAGAGAAGGTTGCATGAGAAGGCCTTGTGCGTGAGATTGGAAGTTCAAAAAAATTTTGAGAGAAAAGAAAAGAAAGAAAGTGGGTGCAGGGTTTTCTATGAGTACCCTAGGATTTCTGCCTAGGGTTCAGAAAGTGAGAAGGTGAGCTACGAGTGTTGTGAGCCCACCAAACTTTAGAGAGAGCTTCATCAACCTCTCAAGTATCTCTATTGATGATTCAGAATATTTGAGGAATCGACAGATACCGATCGAAGGAGTTCGATCAGCATCGATCGTCGAAAGGATTCTGCAACGAACTAGCATTCGTGAGGAGCCGATCAGATTGAAAGTTTCATGTGGATGATCTGCAGAGGCTAGATATACTGTGTGACTATATTGCGATGATCAAACCTTTCCAATGGTGATCAGACTGCGGCGATCGACTACCTGTACGAAGGTAATGTGTTCTGATCACATAACAGTAAAATATTTACTGTAGAAGTTTAAATTTTAAATTTAAATGCATGCTATATATATCATATTTAGATCCTTATGTAGGGTTAATACATGTTAATTAATTAGATTAATTAATAATTTTTGCTGTAAAATTATAATTTTGAAAAAAATTTAAAATTACCGTTTTACCCCTGAACTGAAATTCACTTCAGTTGGGAACTGGGATTTATTTTTACCCCGAGCTGAGTTTGCATACAATAGTTTAATAAATAGATCTATAGGCATAAATCCATTTAAGGTTGTGCATGGCTACCATCCTCAAGAATCTATAGACTTGATCCCATTGCCAGTTCATGCTAGAGTGTCTGAGTCTGCATCTTCCTTTGCCAAGCATATTAGGAGTCTGCATAAACAAATCAGTGAGAAAATTAACATAAGTAATCAAAAATATAAACAACTAGCAGATTCACATAGACGAGTTAAGGAATTTGCTAAGGGTGATTACGTCATGATTAAGATTAGACCAGAATAGTTTCCCCAGGGATTTTAGGAATTTACATGCTCATGGAGCAGGCCCCTTCAAAGTTTTAAAAAAGGTTGGTTTGAATGCATACGTTATTAACCTACTTGCTGGTTATGACTTTGGCTCTACTTTTAATGTTTCTGATCTAGTAGCATACAAAAAACCAATAATGATACCCAGTGACCCTTTTGAGCCTGTACCTTTTTTTGAGAGTGAACCTCCACCCGTGTCCCCAAGCCAAAGTGAATAAAAAGCATGACTTAATCGAATGCATTCTGGATGAGCAGACCGCATCCACCAGGAGATGAGACTATCGCTGCTACTTGATTCGATGGTGAGGAAGGCCCGAGTCAGAAGATTCATAGATTACTCAGGAGGAGCTGCAGAGGATCTATCCAGAGCTACTTGAGCACCACCAGGGCCGAGTAGATCCAGACTTGATAGGGTCAAGTTCTTCCTCATCAAAAAAATTGGTGAGGACACCGCCTTCATCAGAACAAATCATAGCCATCACCTTCATCGGGGGAGCACCAGCAGATCATAGTCATCGCCTTCATCATGATAGATCATGGCCATCACCTTCATCAAGAGAGCATCTATTTGTATTGGGTTTGGCTGTTATGTACTTGGTTTGATCTTATGTATTTGGTTTGATCATCGACTAAGTTGTTTTGAGTCATAAATCATGTAAGTTGAGTCGATGTATTTGAGTCTTGTGAGTTCAAGCCCTGTGAGTCCTGTGTAGGCCAATCTACTTGACTAAGCTAAGCTCAGATTATTTGAAATTCAAGTAAAAAATTTGAATTTCAAATAATTAGGATATTAGTATGGGATTTGCCCAAAGTGCCACCCCTTCCTTTTCTATCGTAATTTCATGCATGCCAGAAAAGGGTTGGGTGTGATTTTCCTCAGCCCCTTCCTTTTCTATCATGATGTCACGTATGCAAGGAAAGAGTTAGATACGATTTCTTCCTTTGTTGAGGGCATCCTCTCTCTTTTTATTTCCATCAGTCATATGGTTGTAGCAGCATATTTTGGAATAAGAAAAAAAATCTTTCTCAAACTCTTTGGTGCTTCTCTCTCCCTTTTGCCCATTTCTTCCTTCTCCTTCTTCCTCCTTCCCACCTCCTCAACCTCTTCTCCCCGATCCACTATCTCCTAATCTACTGTCCACATCTTTTCAATCAACAATAATCCACTCTTTACCACCCACAACCAAATTCGCACCTTAATGCCCTCTCTATGAAGGTGGAATAGAACTGGAGCAATCAGATTCTCTCTATGAGTTTGCGATCCAGATCTAAAGACAAGGTGATCTCCTTTGATGTCGAACCCCTACGATGCTCTTCAACTCCTACCGAATTGCTCTTCTCCTCCAGACGCATAAGATCTCGTACTAAGTGAGGTTTTTCCTCGAGATAGTTCTTCCATATCATTATTGGCTGCTCGAGAACCTACTTTGTTTGATCTACCTTGAAAATATTAGGAGTAGAGCCCTGACCTAAATGGGATAGTTCTTTAACGACCTCTGACCCAACTAGAATAAATCTCTGATGGTGCATGCCGAGTTTTCTTTCCTAGTTTATTTTTAATCTTGGCAAAATAACTTCTGCATGATTTCTGCACTCATTGTAGTTCCCGTGCTATGTATAGATTTTAATTGCTTTTGATAATTCTTCTTGCTGATCTGATTATTAGGATTGCATGTATCTTATATCTAGATTTTCCATTCTCATCCCACATCAATGCAACTAACCACTGTAATCAACTGAGTTAGTCAATATAAGTAAGACACCTGCACATCTAAAACAGTGAAAGATCGCTTGACTTAATATTTATGAGGAGATTAAAATTTAGATCTCAAATTTTTAATTATTTACATATAATACAAATAAAATCTGCTAAATACGAATAAGAATCGATAATGATCATGGATCTAAGAAAAGAATTTAGGCTCAAACGACTGAGCCAGAATCAAGATCTTAGGGTCAAAAGTACAAGCATACACATGTCAATCGATTTGATTTTCTTCAACTTCTTGAATCGATTCTGAGCAAGTCCTTGATCTAATCATGATCAACACCTTGATCTAGCCTCAACCAATTGCTCAACTTGATTCGTACTGGTTGTGTGCTGTAGGCTTGCAACTAATCAACTATTTGCGTGCAACAATACATAATATAACCCAATAAAAAGATATAATAATTAATTACAACTTCTTAACTTTGATCTAATGAGACTTATAGATCTTCAAATTATATAAATTTGCTAATGCTCATAGGCATCCAAAAATTAAATAATTTAAGATTACCAGATTCACACATATAATACAATACAGAGATAAAAGTAAAAGGGTCATAACCTATGATCATCACTATATGTATCTCATACATAAAAAATAATAAATAATAGATTCAAATATTAAATTAATCATTTAAGATTGATTCATTAATCATTTAATTCATGATCCTATTTGCTTGTGATCGATCATCACAACAAAAATCATGAAAAATAACAAGAATGATCTAGAGTACCCAAATCTATGAACTCAATCTTAAAACATATGAGGGTGACTTTGATACCACTATTATGAAAAGTTAAGATTAACGCATAGTAAAAAATAATAAAATAATTTTTTGATTAAGTACGTGAGATCTCATCTCGAAACAATATGAAAAATTTGAATCCCTCACAATTTTAAGATTAAGATTAATAAAAGAAAGTAAGATCAAAATTATTACCTTTGCACGAAGAGATCTTCATTGTAACCCGATGATCATAAATATCTTTGTGGTTCTTTTGAAGCCGCACAAGCATCTGGCCTTTATAAGTATTCACACAAAATTTTGATTTGATCTATGATCTCTAAGCTCATTGGATGCTAGCTCTCTTGCAGAGATCCCTCTTATAATGATGAATTTTTTTTCTCTTATTCCTTATTATTAAAAATCTTTCTCAAAGATTTTAGCTTTTCTCCTCTCTGTGAGATCGCATGCTGCAACCTTTTAGGTGTGAGAAACTCCTCTTTAGGCATTAGCACTTTCACCATCCAAGGTTGTTCCACATCCAAACTCTTTGGCAGCTAGGGTTTCCTTGGGATCTCAAAACCATAGGTGTGAGATCGTGCATGCCTCTCCTTTTAGGCCTATAAATGACTTGAGGGAGAAGGACTCTATTAGGTGTGTGAGGCATTGGGATCTATTTCTCAAGGAGGCATGAAGCCTTTTATAGATAAGAGCCCTTGTGATGCCCAACTCTTGTCCTTCTTGGCATCCAACTATTGGACGTGAGGAGTCGGACATGAGAAAACTTGGGAGGTGCATGAGCAAGCCTTAGGCCACCACAACTCTTAAGTGCTAATCCTTTTTAGCATGTAAGGAGTCTTTTTAAGCATCAAACACTTTGACACATGTCAAATCTTTGACAGATCAACCTTTGACCGATAAAAAATTGCTAGGAGTCCAAGTGCTTTGGAGTTTGATGGTGTCAACTTTTTGATGCATCAAACCTTTGACATATCAACCTTTTGACCAAACAGATCTTGCGGTGATTCAAAAATCATAATCCAACCATCTGATCAATTATAACTTCTTATTTGTGTGATCCCATAAGTTTTATTCTATATGATAGTGAGATATATTTGATCTTTATCTATAATATCATTGAAACTCTTTTCAATAGATCGAAATAATTCTAACTCATCTCAATAAGAACTATCGACCATCAAGATAATTTTTATGAGCTTCATAGTCCACTATTGATGCCTAGTAGATGTATTGGGAAATGTGTCCTAAAGCCAATCGTTAGACGATTGTGGTCATTCTTGTAAATGTATATGAATTTACATTAATAAAACTTATTTGGTATTTTTCATTACAAATTATCCATCATTGAACTCCCGTATTGTAATGAAGTCCTTAGGACTATAACTAATCGACAAAAAGAATTTGTCGTTTAAGTCCTTAAAGATGTTCACAACCAAATGATATACTATTAATAGGATGGTAGCAATATCGAGTATAGGTCATTGTGTGCTATATGAGTTGGTTGTCCTCTTAACCAAGAAGTGTGGAGACACTGTTATAACATGCAAATAGAATGTAAGAGTATATTCACATCGAACGTGATCATATGCCGAGCACTCTGCTGTCAAGAGTAGCTCATGAAGGGTGTGGGTATAGTGTCTCTCAGACCTAAGACTACTATAGTAACTTATAAGTAACTCACTGTACTTTGATATCTGACCATCTAAGTTTCTAATTCAATGACGAAAGGATACTGCATGCAGTCAAGTACTTATCAAGTTAGTGTGTGAGTCAAGATGGAATTGACTCCTCTAAATTGACAGGAGATATGCATCAATGTATTTTAATTTAGCAAAATCTTAGCCAGAGTAATCCATGAGATAGATTTAAAAGATTGAAATACAATGTGATCGATTAAATTAGGATTGATAGTTAAACCTAGGTCACCTTGAGTATTAGGGTCAAAAGAATGAATTATACGGTAACCATACGCAGTAGGTTCTAGAAGATTGCTTTGCAATACTTCGACCTATTCGATTGTCAAATCATCATTGCTAGATGGTTACATCGATTGGTATAGAAAGTTATTCCTATACTATTGACCTAGGTTTGAATCTATGAGATCACATGTATTAGAAGATTTGATCAGATTAAATGGCTGAAGAGTCCAATTGGATCGTGACTCTAGTGAAGAGTCCTATTCGGACTAGGACTCTGAAGGAGAGTCCCACTAGAACTGGGACTCTACTATTATGGATAATTAGTTAGTAATTGAGTCAATTTGATTGAGTGAAGAGCTTTCGAATAAGTCTAATTGAATGAGATTCAGTTCGACTCAGATTGGGTTTGATATGATTAATCCTGATTACAAAGAAAATCTGATCTTGATTCGATCAGGATTTGGACTCGACTAATTCCTAATTGGGTTAGAAATTTGATGGGATATTTATATTTCTAATTGGATTAGGTTTATTTCTATCGGTGGGTTTAATCCAAATTTAATTTGGATTAGAATTAAATTATAAATGAAGAGTCCTTATCAAACTAGGACTCTATCCTTATCTCATTGCGCCATAATTGGACCCTTGCCCATATCTCCATGCCAAATAAGATTTGGCTTAACTTTTTTGGTGTCAAATTAGGAGACTCAATAAGGGTGGGCGGCAATGGTTGATGACTCATAATCCTATCTCTTATCAAATTCGAATGCGATCTGAATTAGAGATAAGATGAAAACAAGAAAAGAGATTTTTTCATACAAGGAAAATTGTTGGCACCTTAATGAATTTTTTCCTATTTTTCTTGGGGAGTCCTTGGGTGTGTGAGATACCAAAAACCTTCTCCATGCCTAGGAGCCATTTTAAGAAATTTTGGGATGCCCAAAGATGGTTTAAGGCATGGTGATTATGGTGCCCTTTCCTTTGAATGAAAAAAACTAGTTTTTGCCTATAAAAAGGTGTCCCTTGTTCTTGGCATCACAAGTCTCTCCCCTTGCTGGTTTTTTATTTTTTAGAGCTCTTCTCCTTCTCCGCTTTTCCTCCTCTAGATCTCTTCATCCTTTGGAGTGTCCAAGGTGCTTGAAGAAAAGGGAAGAGATCAGCCATCAAAGTTGCTTGCAGGTTAGCACCTCCAAGTCTCTGATCTGCGCTAGTATTCGCATGGATTTTCTTGTAGAGGTCAGAAATCTTCATGTGGCTATGAGTGACCTGAGGAACATCCTCTCCAAGTGTTGAACTATAGAAAATCAAGATAAAATTGATTTGGTAATTGTTACTAACTTATCTTGATCACATTGTTAGATCTAATAGTTAGATCTAGAATTTCAGCATCGATGAGATCAATGTATGTTTCTATTTTTTAAATCTAAAGTACATCATATTTCATATTTTTCTTCATGATATGGTAGTCTAGATTAGATCTTATGCATATGATTTAGATTAAATAGTTTAATCTTATTCTTTCACTGTGAAAAATTTTAAAATTGCATGCATAGCACTACCTATGTTTCCTTCAGTATGTAGTGGCAATCCAATAGAATAAAATTGAATAAACCATTAAGTATAGTTAATATGTGATACAGTCATTCTATCATGAGTCTTGACTAGATGGAGGTTACGGAATTACTCATCAAACTTTATCATATATCATATATTAAATTTATTTGACTCGAGTTTCTGATGTGAAAATGATAGAAAATCTTTTTTCACTATTTATATTGTCCTAGCCAAGATCTTCTAAACTCAGTTTTATAAATCACATAGAACCAACTCCCTTATTTACTAAGGATGTATATCCTATTCTTATAATAAACCTACTGCAACCAATATGAACTGTAAGGACCCATATGGCTAGAGACCAAGTATATGTACTATCAAACTATGATAACCCCATTATGAATAATCAAGGCACTATAAAATAAAGAATTAGTCACACTACTGCAGCATCAAGTAAGTCACTAACAAGTGAGTGGGCATCTAAGTGACTTATTATGTCAATCATGCTTGATACCCTTATTCATTAATAACCATCTGCACTCTGGCTTCAGTAGCCCATAATATAGATTCGAGACTCATCTATCCTAAAAGAGAAGTGATCTATGCACCAATCTCATTAGATCAATCACCATCTCTATGATGATCTATTGATCGAAAGTATTTAAAATTTATTACCAACGATACATACCTTAAATTTTTAACTCTTGAGAATACATGTCATCATCATATTAATCCCTTGGACGATTCATGGATACATACATAATATGAATGAAATTAAAAAATCTAATTTTATTAAAAATAAAAAAGTTAAATATAAAATTATATCCTAAAATAAATACATATATCAGTCTAATTGACTTCTAAGACATACATCTAACAAAAAAGATATGCAATGAATCATAGGGAAGATAGCCGCCCTCAGCTAGTTCATCTCAAAGTCGATTGAAAGATGCCCTCCAGTTCTTCAAGACCCTACACCAGGCTAAGAACTTCAAATGGATGGAGGAGGGCCGAGCTGTGTTTAATGACCTCAAAAAGCCAGCTCGTCGCCACCATTACTATCCAAACTAGATGTAGGTGAGATCTTGTACTTGTATTTAGTTGTCTCACCTTTGCAGTGAGTTCAGTGTTGATCCAAGAAGAAGGGAAGGTCCAGAAGATAATCTACTATGTGAACAAGGTGTTGTGAGATGCTATGACTAGGTACTCTAAATCAAAGAAAATTATCCTCACTCTTGTCATCTTGGCTCGGTGTCTCCAACCTTGCTTCCAGACCCATTCGATGGTGGTCTTGACCAACCAACCACTGAAAGCCATCCTATATAGTCTAGATACCTCAAGGTGAATAGTGAAATGGGTGATTGAGCTCAGCAAGGTCGACATCGAATATCGGACCTAGCCCACTATGAAGGCTTAAATCCTAGCAGACTTTGTTAATGAGAATATCATTTCTGAGGAAATGATATCAAAAACATCTGAAGAGAAAGTTGGCATGCCCTAGTGGATCCAACACGTGGATGGAGCCTCAAATTCCCAAGGTAGCAGGCTTGGGCTCATTCTCACAAGCTCGATTGGGATTGTGATCGAGTATGTTTTATGGTTCGATTTCAATGCCTTGAATAATGTGGCCAAATATGAGGCACTTATCATCAACCTCACATGGCTAGGGAGCTCAAGGTGCAACAACTCAAAGCCTTCACTGACTTTCAATTAATTGTCGGCCATGTCTAGGGGGAGTACGAGGCTCAAGAGCCAACAATCATAAAGTATCTACAAAAGACCAGAGAGCTAACCTCAGCTTTTAAGAAGTTTGAAGTCGTATAGATATCGAGAATTGAGAATTTCTAAGAGGACATACTATCTCGACTAGCAACTTCAGCAAGCACCGAACTTAACTGGAGCATTCTCATTGAACACCTGGAAAGACTCAGCAATGATGATTGACCCATGGTCATGTAGGAAGACGATGACTAACTTGGATGGACCCACTCATCAATTATCTCACTGATGGTGTCCTCCCCTCAAACTCTATGAAGGCCCAAAAAGTTAAGCAACAAGTCTCTTGGTATGTCCTCCTCGAGAGGAAGCTATATAAAAGGTCGTACTCTCTCCCCTTACTCAAGTGCCTTGGCTCTTTGAGGCTAACTATGCTCTTCAGGAGGTTCATGAAAGTATCTATGGAAACCATCTAGGGGGTGGATCATTGGCCTATAAAATACTCCGACAGAGATACTACTAGCTAACCATGCAGTAAAATATAGTTGAGCTCATCAAAAACTATGATTGATGTCAAAGATATGCCAATATACAACACCAACCTGCAGTCGAGCTTACACCAATCCCTATATCCTGGTTGTTTGCATAGTGGGGGACTGACATCCTTAGTCATTTCCCATAGATGACTAGATAAAGAAAGTTCCTCATTGCCGCCATCGACTATTTTACAACGTGGGTCGAAGCCGAGCACTTGGCATGGTCACTGAGAAGAAGGTCCAAGACTTCATTTGGAAGTCAATCATTTTTTGATTCGAGCTTCCCCATGCCATCATCATTAATAATGGATAGCAATTTGGCAATCCAAAGTTCAAGGAGTTCTGCCCAGACCTCTACATCGATTATAGGCTCACCCTGGTTGGGCACCCACAATCCAATAGAAAAGCCAAGATAACTAACTGAACCATTTTGTAGGGTCTAAAGACAAGGCTAAGTCAAGCCAAGGGACTCTGGTAGAGGACGTCTACAGCATCTTCTAGACCTACCAAACCATCTCTTAGATTCCAACCGAAGAGACACCCTTCAAGCTTGCTTTCGGCACTGAGACAGTCATTCCAATTGAAATCGGCCTTCCATCAGCTCAGGTGGAGAACTATAATGAAGAAGCTAATTCCAGCCAACTATGAGTAAACCTTGATCTATTAGAAGAGACAAGGGAATGAGCTCAAATCAAGATGGCTTCATACTAATAGTGGATATTCAACTATTACCATAATGTTAGAGTGAAGTTAAAGGTCTTTCGATCTGATGATCTCATGCTTCGACGAGCTAAGGTGTCCAAGCCTACTGGATAGGGCAAGCTATCCCCTAACTAGGAGGGCCCATATTTGATCTCAGAGTTCATTCGACTAGGGGCCTACAAGTTGAAAGAGCTCGATAGCAAAGTCGTACCCCAAATTTGGAATGTTTAATGTATTATCAATAAACTTCCAAGCCTACATTACTGAAAAATCAATAAAATATACATTGCTTTTCTTAATTCTTTTTTAGAAATCTTCTAAAATATGAAGAATCAGATTGGATTGATCTAGAAATACCCCAACACCAGTTAGGACCTCAAAGGGGAAAGGCTGAAGATGCACCCGACACCTCGAAGATATTTTGGCTCTGGCCTGGACCTCCAAGCTGGCTTACTGGCACCTCAAAGGTATCCCAGCTCCAGTCTAAATCTCCACCAAGTCAGCATATTGATACCTAGGGGATATCCCAGCTCCGGCCTGACCCCCAAGTCGATGTGTTGGCACCTTGGATATATCTCATCTCTAGTTCGGACCTCCATCGAGTCAACATATCGATACTTTGAGGATATCCTGGTTCTGGCCCAAACCCCCAAGCTGGTGTATTGGCATCTCAGAGATATTCTAGCTTAGTTCAGATTTCCACTAAGTCACATACTAACACCTCAAAAATATCCTGGCTCTAGCTTGGACCCCCAAGTCGGCATATTGGCACCTCGAAGATATCCCACCACTGGCCTCAACCTCCATTGAGTCGGCATACCAACACCTCGGGGATATCCCAATTGTTTTGGTCTGGAGCCCCAAGTCAGTGTACTGACACCTCAGAGATAACCTATCGCTAGCCCAAACCTCCATCGGGTCAGCATATTGATACCTCAGGGATATCTTAGCTCTGGGTCAGACCCCTAAGCCGACGTATTGGCACCTCAGAGTCAACTCAGTGCTAGACTTCTAAACTAAAGAATTGATGACCACCTTGGATTCGACCTTGGATCCAAGTAATTCCCAAAGGCAACACATAATCATGCAAAGGCCTCTGCCTCAACTAGGAGATCGACCGACTTCAAAAGATTAACAAGAACCACTATGGCTAAGTCCATCATATCAACATCGATGATCAGGCCCCGAGGCTAATTTGAATTATAGCTTCATCTCAACATGAGTTCGCCCTGATGACCAGTCTTAAAAAGGTGAAACTTGATTTCGATTCTCTCCCAAAGTGAAATTCACCTTGATTATATGCTAAGAATCCAACTACGATCTCAAATACTGAGGCACTTTCAAGCCATCAAGGAGCAAAGCAATAACAAGGTATTAAAAATAAGATTCTTTTCATTCAAAAAGATCATGTTACGTTCATTTTGATCACATATCCGAGGTACAAAAATAAAAAGATACAAAATTAAGGAGTTGCAACCTCGACTTCAGACTTGGACATCACCTCGAGCAGATCTTCAGCTATCTTGCAAAACTTCACCACCCATGAAACTATGATTTTTATATGTGCAAGGGTGGTTAGCATCATTTTGTATCATTGCATGGGATCAATGTTAAGGATTACAGCTGATGATCTGCAGAAGCATCAGATAAGGTGATTAGTTAGATGGCTGGCATAGTGTCTGAAGTTGCATCGATGTTTGCTCCTCCAACCTTAGCCTCATCTTCTAGATTCATCTCCAACAATGCTGTCGAGGTAGGAGGAGACCTACTCCACCATCCTCTGCCTCATCCACTCGGGGTGCCATTAAGGGAGTGACACCAACATTCATACTATTTTTCCTAGCCTCATCTTTGCTCTCTTTAGGGTTCAGGCGATCTACATCAACTCTTGAAAAAAGTTGAGCCACCTAAGCCTTGCAAAGTCAAAGCCCATGGTGAAGGCAGATGTGGAGCCCTCGATAATCTCCACCTTGAACACCTCTGAGGCTTTATACTCCACCACGGCCCAGAGCTTGGTCTCAACTGTTGGATATATATCCTAGAAGCCAATATGACTGACACATTGTCATAATTCTAAGATATAATTTTATATTTAAAATATTGATTTGATCAATAAAAAAATAAATTTTATTTTTTATTCAAGTATGATGTATCTTTGAATCATCCATGAAATTAATACTTACGATACATATTCTCAAGATATTGAGAATTAGAGGCATATATAATTAATTTTAAATTTCTCTCAGTCATAGTATCATCATGAGGATAGTGATCAATTTGGATAGATCGATGCATAGATTGCTTCCTTCAGAATAGATGAGTCTCTAGTCTACAGTGTAGAGACACTGAGCGGCAAATCAGGTAGTTGTTAGAAAAAATTAGTATTGAGCATGACCATACGAGAGATCATGTAGATTTCTACTCAATCATCAATGATCATCTCAATGCTGTAGTTGTGTGAATGGTCTTTTAATCTATGGTAGTATGATTGCTCACAGTGAGATTGCTAGAGTTTGACTGATACATAAACATGACCTCTTTGAGTCTTTGTAGTATATATTGTCGATACTTGATCTACTGTAGGAGCAGAGTGCACATCTAGATAGAATCTATTAATCTTGATAGAAAAGAGTCGTCTTATAGGATTTGAAAGGCTAATCCTTAAGTCTGTAGCCACAGCAGTGTGATTGTTAAAAAAAAAATTTCATGAGAATCACAATTAAACTTGAGCTAATCGAATCTATCATATGACTGATGATGAGGTTTAATGATTCATTCATGACATATCATCTAGTCAGAACTCATGATAGATGAACTAAATTATATGAAAACTATACCTTAAGGTTATTTTTCAATTTTGCTGGATTGTCACTACATACTACTAGGTATCACTGATGGATTGTGAAAACTCACTAGGATTGTTCAGGATCGACGATCTTTTTTAAGTTAGAGTAAAATTATTCCAATCCATTGAAAAGAGTTTTAATGATACTATGATAAAGATCATGGTATATCTTACTACCAACAGAATTGAACTTATGGGCTCACACAATAAAGGGACTAGATCTAGATTAAACAATTGGCTTTTAAGTCTCAATTGGATTAAAAAAAATTCTATTGGATTCAAGATAATCTTACTAACACAAGGTTGAACCTAATTTTTCTTTAAACTTAAATTACTTATTTGATAAGAATTAATTCGAGTTAATTACCTGCTAAGAATTTAAATGAATTAGATTCATAGGGCTCCAAATGTTGGGTGCCCTGAGTTTTGGATCATGCGTATATTGGATATATATCCTAGAAGTCAATCTTCACTAATGCATATCATATTTCTAGAACATGATTTTGTACTAAATGAAAAGTTATAATACATTCATATTTTATGTGTCCATAAATCATTCAAGGGATTAATAAGATGATGATAAATATTCTCAAAGAGTTAAAAATTTAAGACATTGTTATTGATGATTAATTCTTAAATTGCTCTTGATCATAGGATCATCATGAAGATGGTGATTAATCTAGATAGACTGATGCATGGATCACTTCCTTCAGACAGATGAATCTCGAGTCTGCAGTATAGTAATATTGGAATGAGAGTGCAGATGATTGTTAGAGAACAACTAGCACTGAACGTGACCAACACGAGAAGTTACATGAATGTTTGCTCACTCGTTAGTGACTTTTTTGATGCTAGTAGACTGATCTTTTGACCTACGGTGCTACAACTGCGCACAGTGAGGCTACTAAGTTTGACAACATATAAATATTGACTCAATGAGTCTTTGTAGTAGATGTTGGCGACTGTTGGTTCACTATAGGAGTAGGATGTTACCTAGATAAATCTATCAACCTTAGCAGAGGAGAGTAGTCCTATGAGATTTAAGAAGCTGATCCTTAAGTCTATGATCATAACAGTATGATTGATGAAAAAAAATTTCATGAAATCATACATGGACTCGAGCTAATTAAATCTATCATATGATCGATGTTGAGGTTTGATGATTTATCCATGATCTGCCATCTGATCAGGACTCATATAAAGTGACTTATCATATGTTAACTGTACCTAGAGGTTCATCACCTTTTATTCTGCTGGATTATCACTACATCTACTAGGTATCACTGGTGTATTGTGAGATCCACAAGCATCATCACAATGATTGATGATCTTTGATGGACAAAGTTTGAATGGTTTCAATCCATTGAAAGAAATTTTAATGATATTGTGATAGGGATCATAATATATCTCACTATTAGATAGAATAGAACCTATGGGATTACACACAAAAGGCTTTTGACTGATCAGATGGTTGAAGTATGATTATGAATCATGAAAGAATTTAATTATCAATATGATTGATGATTAATCTAATGTAAAAGTTATAATTAAGTAACTCACTAAAGAGTTAGTGATTATAAGATGATTAATTAGTAATTGAATTACTAATTGACTTAATTTGATTGAGCAATGGAGCTTGGATCAAGTCTAATTAAATTAAATTCAATTTGACTTGACATGATTTTGATTTGATCAAGCTTAATTGGGTTATGAGATAAGCCAATTGCATGAAAGAATAATTCCTAATTTGATTAAGATTTGGGTGATATCTAATTCCTAATTGGATTAGATTTTACTCTAAATACATTTTGCTCCTAATTAGATTAGAATTTTAATCTACTTGAGTCAAATCTATTTCTAATCAGATTAGGATTGATTTGGTTTAAATAAGCCACCTAAAGAAGAGTCCTATTGGTTTAGGATTCCTTCCCTTACGCCACATCATGGAAGCCCCACGCCCACTTATTTTTGTGCTTATTTTTCTCCATGATCGAGAGCAATTTTAGTGTGAAAGGAGTTCATGCTAATCCCTTCTTTCTGTGAGAAATATTGGTGCAAAAGCATAAGGGTTGGTGGCATGACTTAAGAGTCTAAGGATATGTGGACTCTCATCTTAAAACCCTAACTACCCTATTTGAATAGGGGATAAGAGTGGGATGGAAAGAGAACAAGATAGAGATCAGTTTTGGATGCCAAACTAAAGGGGGCATGCATAAAAAATATTGGAGTAGAGAGGGTGCGACATCTAAGGGCGCAGTGTGAGATTTGTTGGCCCTTATCCCTTCTTTCTTACAAACAATCAAAGGTTGGTTGTTAAGGTCTTCTCTCTCCCTCTGTTGTCTAAGTTTTGGACATGGATTTTTTTCTTCCTTTGTCTAAGAGTTGGATATATTTTCTTAGATCTCTAGTATAGAGATTTTGTGCATGGATTTTCGAAAGAAAGAGAAGAAAGTGTTCTTCTCATGATCTCTAGTATAGAGATCTTCATCCTCCTATTTTTTTTTTCTTCTCTAAGAGAGTTTTGAGAGAAATGAAGAGTTTTTAACTATCAAGATATGATCTCTGTAAGGGAGCTAGCATTCCGATGAGATCAAGAAGCTTCTGATTAGATCGAGGCCTTGTGTGGATATCCATAGAGGTTGGATACTAGTGCGATTTCAAGGGATCTTTGGAAGATATCTACGATCATCGATTCACAGTGTAGATCGACCCACACCAAGGTATGAAGATAAAATCTTCTTTATTTTTCTTCTCTATTTGATTTTTGTATATGAATCCTACTCACATTTATAGATCTTATTTTATAATTTTAAGATTTGATCTTATGCATGCTTAGATTAAATTAGATTTAATATAAATTTTTAATTTTTTCTACGTACTTATTTTGAAAATATTTGCTTACATAAAATCATGAAAATCCAATAGTGTATTAGGGGTCCAAACCCCTAATTGATTTCTTGATTGAATTTCATGGGGCACCACTTTATTTTATCAAGTGTGGGCATGCCCACTTGATTAGTGACATGAAGGATAAGAGAGGGGTGCCCCTTATGCTCTGGTTGGCATGTGAGAGAGAGCCCTAGAGGGTGCCAACCCTTGGTTCACTAGGGTGTGGTCAAAGTATAAGGCTTATAAGGAGTCCTAATGCGATTAGGACTCACATTAGATAGCTGATTTGATTTTGAATAGAATTAAACCTTTTATCTATTTAAAGGGCTCTCTGCTAAGAGTTATTCTTCAGAATTTCAGCAAGCACCCAGCCACAAAGAGCCCCCCATGCCTCCCTCTCTCTTCTCCCTTTTGGTTCTCACATCCAAGAAGGCTTGGATGCCCACCATCTTCCAATGCCCAGGAAGCTTGGGCGGCATCTCTTCCTTGCTGATTTCTAGAATCTAATTGCATCAAGATCAAGGGAAGGAGATCAAGAGAAGATAAGAAAAGAAGAAGATCAAGGAAAGATCAAGAGTTGATCATAAGATCCAGACTTGATTCAGATTCGCAGGGAGATTGTTCTTGGAGAAGAAAGATCTACATCAAAAAGGATTGATCTAGACTGATCTTGAGTGGATACCTATAGAGGTCAAGTACTTATGCAGCTAAAAAAAATCATCCTTTTTTAAATTTAGATTCAAAAAAAGATTAGCGAAATAGATATGTGATTTGATCACATACTTAATTTCAGCATGAAATCAGCATGTGTTAATTTTAGCATATGAAATAGATCCTTATGTACTTTATTTTTATGCATGTATGTTATAGATTAAAAGGTATTTTAATCTTTAATACCACTACATTATTTCAAAAAAAAATTTGACATACATATGCATGCAATCCTATGAAATTCCAACATCAACAACAGTCGATGACTTTTCCTCGATAGCCTTCTCCTTACTCACCATGAGTTTGCATTGGCCACCCTATGAGCTGCTATGGTTGGTGCCAGCTCTCTTTCTAGCTCAGTGACCTTCTCCCACTGGATGTCGGCCATCATCTTTTCATAGGAACCTTTACCTCGAGGATCTCCATCTCGTCGCAAGTCTCCTGAAGCTCGAACAAGGCCTGAGAAGCCTTCACCTCGGCATCTACGGCCTGGCCCTCGGTAACTCAGACCTCACCCTTCAACTCCTACCTTAGATTGCAAAAGTTCAAAACCCCTTTGCTAAGCACAACAAAGTCATGGAGAAGCTGTGAAGGAAAAAGATGAAGAGTTGAAGTAATGGAGGTCAAAAGAGGCCGAACTCAGAAGAAGAAGAAGAAGAAGAAGAAGAAGAAGGGGAAGAAATCTTACAACAAAAAGCCTAGATAAGTCTGAGCTCATGATCTCCTCTACATGTTGGGTCTTGCTCATCGATCAGTCCGCAAGTGAAAGGAGCATCTACATTAGCTCTCAGGTGAGCTAAGCATCCAAAAGTCTGGAGTCAAATCTCTAAACCATCTTCATCAAAGTAAGGAGCTCCTCCTTGATCCTAAATGAGGAGGGCCCAACCCCACTCTTGGCTGCAAAAGGACCTAAGGTGAAAGAAGATGGTGAGGCCCTCGATGCTAGAGCTGGCACAGATAGAGGAGACGGGCCATGGCATACTATCGAACTCCGAGCCTGATTCCTCTTTGGAAATACCAATGAATTCAACCTCAATGGTGCTGTGGGGATGGCTGACACTTCAGCATCAACCTCTAGTAGCTCGTTGTTGGAAGATCCCAGAGTTGGTACCAGCTTGGGTGGGAAAATAGCCACCCGCCTCTTCCTCTTCAACATCGATGCTTCACCACTAGAAGAGCCTGACCTCTTCTTCAAGATGGATTGCAATGACTCCAAGGTTGACCTCATTACTGCAATAGCTAGTAAAGAGTTAGTATCATACCAAATAAAAAAGCAAAACTAAAACAAAAGACCTAAGTCAGGGAGATAAGCCATACACTGAGGATTGACCTAGCTGACATTGGCATCGTATAGAGCCTACTCAAATAAGAGCTCCTTCAATGGAGGGATCTTGATGTACCTCAGTTTGTGGAGGTGCTCCTTGTCCTCGAGGAGCAGCTCTATTTATTAATTTTAGGAGGTTCATGGGTGCCTCCGGATCTAGTTGAAAAGCTATGGGAGGTTGGAGGAGATAAAGAAAAGGCTCTTCCTGCTATGAATAGAAGAAGGAAATCCCATAACAAAATAATAGCCCCCATAAGAAGTGAAATACCATCAGCTTTTACTTCGGAGGTGCCTCTTTAAAGTAAAGAATGCTCGAAATATCAAGCACCTTGGCTCAATCTCGATTAGAATACAAAGAAAATGAAAGCCATAATAATTCGAGTACCATTCAGGCTGATCTAGTAGGAACAAGCCAATAATAGTCAAAAAGGTTGAAAATGAAAAAGTGAAAGGGAAACCAAAGTCCAGCTCGGAGAAATTCCTAGTAAATTGTGAGTCACCCCTTGGAGCATTAGTCATTTGATCGGCCAGACCAGGCACTTCCAACCAACATTGGTCAAAAATTGATACTAAGCCTGGATCCTTTCCAAGTTAGACTCAGTAAGGGCAGACCTCTCCACCCCTGGCCTGTGCTCAGGAGCATCCAAATGGATGGTTTAATTTAACCAAGGGGTCTGAGGCAGCAGCGATCTGGGTCTCTACCCTAGACCCAACCTAAGCAGGGATCAATCTAGGGCCTTAGCCAACCCAAAAGTTTTCACCTTGGGTCTCACTGCCAGCAGACTCTACGTCGATTGAAGAAAAGACAAAAATAGAAAGGAAATGCACCAAAAATAGAGGACCAAGGTAAGAAAATAGAATGAACAAAGGACTCAAAAGAAGAGACCCTAAAACATCTACAAAGGAGCCTAGAAATGTGCAAGAAGAGGAAGCAACTAAGAGAAGCCCACCAGACAAATGACAGTAGCCCCAAAGGTGATCATCGAAAGCCTTGTAGATGGTGGACGATAATAGAGAAACCTCTTGACGGCCATGGAAGTAGAATACCAAAAAATGAAATGGTGGACGATGCAGAATAAATGAAGAGGGTGTTAGAATTATTACAAAAAATCTGACTATTAGCAACGGCTAATTATCGTCACTAATAGTCGATTTACCATCCCTAATACCATTAGCGATAGCGTCCTGTCACTAATTGGCAGTCAGAATAATCCTAGTCGCTAATTATCACTATTAGCGATAGGTTTCTTAGCTGTCGCTAATGACAACTATTACCGATGATATTTGCGATGACTAAATTCTATTGCTACTTATTTTTATTTTAAATCAATTTTTTAAAAAATTTAAAAAAAATAGCGATGGCTATTTTGTCGCTAATGCCGTCACAACCATCAGTAATAGTTAATTTGATTTTTTTTAAAATCTATAATAATGTTTTTTAAAATTTATTTTAATTAATCATAATTAATTATGATTTCTAACATCTGTTATAATTAAAATCCAAAGATAATGTGGCAATCACAAAAAAAATTAATTATATTATATTAAAAATATAAATTATATAATTTTACAAGTAGTATCAAAAAAATAATAATACTAAAATAAAAAAAATCAGGTCTGATCCTCCTTGTCATCCTCCCTACTCCTCTTTTTAGTAGCTGGTAGATGAAAGTCGGATGTCCCAGCATCTTGAAATAAAAAAAAATAAAATATTATTAATAAATTTTGATATGGAGTGTATCTTTCGATATATTCCTTCAATTTTTGAACAGATTATTCTTATACATTTCATTCGATGATATGGAGTTATAGACACTCCTGACCTATCAATTGGATAGTTAGATTAAATTTTTAGCCTCTAGATCCTCTTTTCTGAATCAAGCCTAAATATGTGAAGCTTCTAAACATGAAAACTTAAAACAATAAAAAAATTTATCAATAGAATTATCTGATGTGATGGTTGGGACAACGAGCCCAACTGGTCACACAGCTGTAGGTCCCAGAGAATCTCCATAACCGTATCACAGATGCATCCCAAAAGCTCTAAGGTCGTTGGCTCAGAAGCCTTTGCACGACTTCCTCCACATGCACATTGCTCCAAGTCTGGGACGTCGAGGTCTGTGAGGATGCTGAAGAGTATCAAGCCACTGAAGAGTCGAAGCTGTGGTCGAATCCCATGACCTGGCTCCTACTCACCCCTCTGGTGATCCTGAGCCATCCCTCAAGATCAAGGAGGGGCTGAGTGGACGGGTCATCATCGTGCCGCACAATGATGTACTCTGCGTAATCCATCTATACAGTTCAGAAATACATTAGTTCTAATATACATATCTAATCCTATAACAACTTAATAAATATAATTTGAAATTCTTATCATAATCTGTCATGACCTACAATCTAAGTAATCATCAATCCTCCTAGACTGGTGTGTGGCCTCCTACAACTGTAACGAGCCTGGTGGATGATCTAACTACCATATCTATGATAACTAAATAATAAAATAAATTAATTAATATATATATATATATGAGAGTTTTTACAGTTTCAGTGAAAATTTTGGTATAGATTTCTTATCAATCTGTCAGCCACAACATGTATGTCAACGGAGCCGTCTGTATACCTAATCGGATCCTGTTGGATGGCCGATTCTGTCAGATCCTCTGCCGCCTACTGGAGTACTCCTCGCTGCTCCACTGATCGTAGAGGGCCACCCATACATTCATCCACATCCAGTGATCCCTATAGGACCTCCAGTTCGATGGTGACTAAGAACTGAAATGTTCGATGGCGAACTGTCTGAGCTATAGAGGTTATCTTGGAGCCTTCATGTGGCCACCTCATCGAAGGTCTAACAGCTAGCCTCCTCATCTTAGGAAGTCTCAAATCGATAGTACTCCTGCAAGATAGAATCGAAGCGTATATTAATAAGTATAATATAAATGTACCATAAATTTAAAAATTAAATATTTCTAACTTATTTGAAAATCTCTCAAGCTGCATCACAAGCTCTAGATGGCCAGCTGGAGAACTCATTCACCGACCCTAACATCAAGTGTCGGATGATGCCGATAACGACATGAGATACTACATTCTCCCTAATATGCTGCAAAATTAATTTTGAAAAATAAATGTTAACTGTAGAATGGTTAAATTCTAAATATTTTAATTGAAGTTGCAGTACTTTGAACATGGATGAGCTATCTATCCTTTAGTCAAGTCGAAGGTACCGCGAGCCAGCAGATCCTCGACCACAGCTCTATGTTTAGGAGCTAATTGCTACTGTGTGTGACTGTGGGATTACTGGTGATCCCCTATCGTCCGAACCTAATACAAAATATCTAATATAAAGAATGTTATATTAGTTAGCAAAGGATAAAATAACATAAATGAGAATATCTAAAGTGTTAGAGTTTGCCGCCTGGTGTGAGAGGTGCAGAACCATGCGAGCTGGTAGCATGATCGCTTTCTCCTCGAGAGCTCTGTCCTCGACTGGCACGCTCTGACCTCTGGAAGACATGATGTATAATCTCTGAAAATAAAAATAAATAGATTCATCAAATTAATTATACAATTATGGATGGTAATGCAAGATTTAAAATGATGCAAGATAAATAATTAAAATGATTCAAGGATTATATACTTAGCACTACTCATCAATCTCTGTAGATATCTAGTATCCTTTGGATTCTTCTTTCGATTCTTCCGATTCTTCCTCTTCTTCCACCTCTTCCTCTTCTTCTTCCAGTTCTTCTTCTTCCTCTTCTTTCCCTTTTTGGATAGGATTGTCTTTATAAAACAAAAATAGTTGGGTCTACCTCCTCATGTTGGCCATCATGTACAAGAATTCTTTAAGCATCTAACTCAGCATCTATTGAAGATCGATGCAACCCTAATGTTTCATCCTCCTGAAAGGATTCTGGTAATTAGAGCTCTTCTTCTTCGAGGCATAATGAATAGCTCGAGACTTAACTCGGCATACAGCCCACTAATATTTCTTTCCTCTCTCCTTGATGGAAAAGGAGTATAATATACTTAAGTGGCTTGTTGAGCTAGCAAAAATGGCTCATTGACATATGCTTTTGATCCATATTTGATTTCAATAAGTCCATGCCATGGATCAACCTTCATACCATTATTGTTATCGAACCATTGGCACTTAAATAGAATGACACTATTACCTCCAATGTAGGTCATCTTGATCACTTCTTTGAGGATTCCATAGTAGTCACTCTTTGTCTCTTCCTACCAGTTGCCCTTTATACACACACTGCTTTTCATTATGCTTTTATGATTTTCATATTGTTGGATGTGAAATTTGAAACCATTTGTGCTATAGCCATTATAGCATGTCACGTATTTTGTTGACCCGTAACCTAATGGTCTCAGCTTCTTTGGTATGGATTCATCCCCTTGCATGACGTGCATATTATAAAAAGAATAAAATGAAAAAAATTAAAATATATAAAATGATAATGGATGCTTACCAATTGATGGAACCAACATGCAAAGTTCTGTGAGCACCATGTGGATATTTCTTCATCATTTATCCTCGAATTGTCCCATCTCACTTCTCATCATATTGCCTAAACATACATAAAATAAGTATATTGAAATAAGTGATTAAAGAGTTAGGATTGTAGCAGACACTTACGGGATATATGGGTCGACCTCCTCATAGTTTAGCAAAACATATGTCTCTATCTGTCGAAATTCAGTATCGGAGAAAATTTGATGAATCTCATATCCAAATTCACGAGTGGGATAGGTAAATATTGAGATCTCCCACTCTGATCCCTCACCACTACCATCATCATTTTGGCTCACCTGAGTCAGCTTTGTTGCACACTGGGATTAAAGTAGTGTCGGTTGAAATTTAAACTTTTTTCTATTACATATGTTAGATGTATGCCCTAGATGCCATATTGGCTGACATATTCCTGTACAAATGTAAGGATAAATTTATAATTTTAACTATAAATGAATAAAAGATTATTCTACTATCACATTATGTACATTGTGTCTGTGATACATCTTTGAGTTAGTAGGAATGTTAATTATATTTTTAAGAGTTGAAAATTTAAGGTATGAATTTACATAACTAACTCATAAATAGCTCCTGACCATAGGATCATCATGAGGATGGTGATCGATCCGGAAGGTTGGTGTACGATCGCTTCCTTAGGGTAGATGTGTCTTGAGTCTATGGTGTGAAGACACCGAGTGAGAGTACAGATATTCGTTGAGAATGAGAGTACTGAGCGTGACCACCTCGAGCAGTCATAAGAAAATCTATCTTCTCGTCGATTACTAGCTCGATGCTGCAGCTGTGTGTCTAGTTCTTTGACCTGAGGTGCATCGACAGTTCACCTTGAGTGTGTTATAGTTTGACTACACCATAACTCAGTCTCCTAGCTATTCAGAATTTGAGGTGTATGTTGGCTATAGCATATTCATTGTAGGAATCATATTGCACCAAGATGGATCTATCAACCTCGGTAGATGAGAGTAGTCCTATGATGATTGAAAGATTGAGTCCTTAAGCCCATGGCCATGGTAGAGTGAAATAATAAAAAAAAATTTCTATTGAGATTTCACATCAGACTCGGATCAATCGATTAATTCATATGACTGATGTTGGGTTTGACGAGTTCACCTTAACCCTAATTCAGTCGGGACTCATGATAGAAGAACTCAATCACACAGGTAGCTGCACCGAGAGGTTCATCTTCATTTCTGATGGGTTGCCACCATATACTGCTAGTGTCACTAGTAAATTTTGAGAGTAATTAGAATGATCTTGATGATCGATCATTCTAAATTATCTGAATCAGAAGAGTTTTGGTCCATCGAAAGAGTTTCGATGATGTCGATGATGAGATCATGACATGTCTCATTACCATACGAAAATGAACCTAACTGGGTCACACAAACAAGAGTTAAGGTCTGAAAGTCATTAATTAAGCTAGCCCAGTTCAATTGATTGGATTAGATCCAATTAGGTTCAAGAAAATCGTGCTCACATACGATTGAGCCTAACTTTCTCCTCATGCAATCTTTTTCATCTTGACTGAGCCAAATATGATTTGACTCATCTAAAAAATCTTGAAAGATTTCTCTCAGTCTGACTGGAGCTAGTCCAGCTCAAAAAAAATTTATCTTCATTTATGAGATGAATTTAAGACAACACCTGCCAATTTCTGTCACCTGCCATTTTTATTTTAGGACATCGGTCAAACGTTGACTTATGGATCTTGAACTGAAGGCCACTTGGCAAGAGATCATTGGAGAGTTTTTATGGAGTGTCCACCTACTAATTTTACCCTCAAAGTGGGTGCCATAATCAGATATGGCGTGCGCCCCAAGTGGATAAGGATAGAGTCCCATGAGATGAGGACTCTATGCCTTGATCGACTCAAACTGTTGGGCGCCAATCTCACTGTGTTTATCTAGTGTTGGCACCAACAGTAGGAGGGTTTGATGGGGTTCTTATCTGATAAGATCAGATGATATCATTCCATCAATTAAAATTTTTTCAGAATTAATTAAAATTTTTTGATTGGTCGAATGATGTGGCACTGCATGGCACAGCAGGGTCTATTTAAACCCTGTTTGCGCCTAGAGTTTAGAGAATCTGCTCAATACCCAGCAAAATCCTAATATTCCTCCACTTCTCCATATTCTCTCTAGTCTTCTCTCTCCCCTCTTCATGTCCAAGAAGTTGGGCATCCATCTGGTGCTTGTCCAAGGCGTGGTGGCTCCCTGATCAGAAGGCTGCAGGGATTTGTCGAGAAGCTGCTACTCCAGCTTCAGAAGATCTTTTGAAGATCTTCCAGATCAGATCCAGATTTGATTTTTGGAGTAAAGATTTATGAGGAGAAGACAATCTAGATCCTGCTTGATTGATACTGGTAGAGGTCAGGCAACTGTGTGGATATTTTAGAACCTCGGGCATTGCTGCGATCATCTACAGGATAATCTAGTTATCCTAGAGGTATTTTTCTATTCCTCATGATTTTAGATTTAATTTTAGATTAAATATCAGATAATAAAAATTAAATTTAATATATCTTAGATCTAAAATAAAGTAGGATAATTTTTTTTTAAAAATATTTCATCCCAGATCTTATTAGATCTGGAAGATCCTACAAGGAAAAAGATGATTTTTCCTTCAATATAAGCCTCCATAATAGAACCTTTGACTCGAACCTTATTTTTCACTTTCTTTTTGAGACTGTTTATATATCTTTCAAATGGATACATCCATCTGTACTACACTGATCCTTCCACTTTAGCTTCATACATTAGATGAATCACGAGGTGCTCCATAGAGTCGAAGAAGCTCGGAGGGAATATCTTCTCTAATTTGCATATGGTCTCTACACTGCTAGCCTCAAGACTGAAGATGTGATCGATGGATAGATCGGTAACATAAATATCTCTAAAGAAAAGGCTAAGCTTGGTCAAAGAACTCTATATGGAGTTGAAAAGGAGATCATGCCAAGCCAATGGGAGTAATTGTTGCATGAAGACATGGCAATCATGGCTTTTTAGCCCTTAGAACCTGCAATCTTTAATATTGACGTATCAAGCTAGATTATTTGCATAACCATCTAAAAATTTAAAACTTTTACACCATTTATAAACATCTCAACTACTCCCTTGTTAAGGTATAAGATGCTTTCAACTTCAAAAAATTTTCAAGTGATACCTCAACCAACTTTAATAGAGGATGCTTGTATGTGTTCTTTATATCTGCTTGAGTCTTGGGATTGTCGTTCATCTTATCCTTGACATCCATAACAGTGTAGAACATATTATCGAATATATTCTTCTTAATATACATGACATCAAGATTATGACAGATCAAATTAATGGATCAGCACGGCAATTCCCAGAAGATACTTCGCTTCATCTAGTTATGAGTTCTACCGAACCTTCGAGGCTTTTACTTGTCAAATAGTATGCCAAATTAGACTTTATCCAATTGAAATACTTTTTGAAATACTTTCATACCATTAAGGCATGGGGGTGCATGGTTCTTCTCTATCTTATTCTTCTTGAAATTGTCCCACTATTTTCGAAAAGGATGATGCTCGGGGAGGAATTGATGATGACAATCGAACCCATAGGGCTTACGACCATGCTCAAGCTGAAATGATTTTGTATTCTCCATGCAATAGGGACATGCAAGCTTCCCATGAGTGCTCCATCCTGATAGCATCGCATAAGTAGAAAAATTGCTAACGGTCCACATTAATGCAATCTTCATTACAAAATTTTGCTTTCTCGATGCATCAAAAGTATGTATGTTATCGGACCATAAGAATTTTAGTTCATCAACAAGAGGCCTTAGATATACATCAATGTTTTTACCAAGATATCGTGGTCCAGAAATAACTAATGTAAAAAAGATGTTATGTTCTTTCATGCACATCCTAAGTGAGAGATTATATGGAGTAAAAAAGATTGACCAACATGAATAAGAGGCCGCTACATGACTGAATAGTGTAAAGTCATCCATAGATAGACTCAGTCGGACATTGCATGATTTCTAAGCAAATAAAGGATGGCAAGCATCAAATTATTTTCATACCTCGCTGTCCAATGGATAACTCATCATATCGAAGTACTTGCGAATCCCTTCTTTATGTCTTCTCATCTGCCAATAGTACTCTTGGATAAGTAGAGCCTTCGAAGTTTGGAGTGAGAGAAAGGTATCAAAGAACCTTGTATGGTATGTCTTTTTGATTCCTACCCTCTTGCCTCAGCTTAAATCTGCTTTCACCGCATACATCACATGAACTCTTCAGTTGGTCCTCCTTATAAAAAGCATACAATCATTACGGTATGCATCTATCTTCTCATATCCCATACCCAATCCTTTCACCATTTTCTTCGAAGTATAGAAGCTCCCAACAAGCTTCTCATCCTTCAGTAGTATTTTCTTTATTATTGCTACCATCCTATCATAATAATTGACCATCATATTAAACTTGACCTTCAAGTTCAACAACTCTGACACAACGATAATGCAGTATGTGTTTCACATCCTGACTACAGTGGTTCATCAGTATCTTTCAACATACGATAGAAATCATCGCTGTCAGCTTTTAGATCGTCCTCCATATTCTAGTTAAATTTAGGACCAGCCACATCTATAACCCTGTCTACCATTCTATCTATGTCCCTGTCATGTTCGCTTCTAACACTTGTAATTTTCTCTCACATCTCCCAATACAAGAACCAATGCTTATAGTTGGGCCTAAATCCACTCTTATACAAATGGATAGTAATTATACCCCTATCAAATATTTCTCTATTGCCACATCCGTTACAAAGACAATGAGCCTGTCTTTGATGTAAGAGTGCTACATTTTCAAAAGTAAAATTGCAGAAGTACTCTACATCCTCTCTATATTCAGCAAAATCATCCCGTCAACTACTCGACGGTCCATCCAACTACAGTCCATGGCATACTACCTAAGAATTCTGCATATACATAAATATAAGATAACTGCTAATTAATTATTTTATCATTCAAAATGGCTTACATAGTAAATACATTCTATTATCAACTAATAGGTATAGAAGATCTTATCCCATTCAAGAAATACATTAATTCTATAGATCAATTACAATAATCAAATGATATACAATAATGGCTGAAAGAAATTTCGATGGTATTTTTCCTTAGTTCTTCTCACACGGTTGAAGATGTGTGGAGAGAACTAAAAAAAAATACTATCCAAATTTTTTTTTGAATCCTCAGCATACTGTTTGATTATTGTAATGACCTACAGAATTACTTGTATTTTTCAAACTATTCATACTGGATAATAAATTGATCAATGTACATAAATCTTCTATCCACACAAAAATATATAAATATACAGATACAGTAGAATATGTACATTAATCAAAAGATGGGTCTATGGTTCCATGCAATGCAAATTTTTTTTAAAATTAACTTCTAATTAATTACTTAAATTAACATCTAATTATGAGATGCCATAGAATATAAACTCAACCTCTATGCAAGGACTAGTTGCCCTGGACACTGGTTAGGACCTGAGGCCCGAGCGTGCAGGGCATGCCTCGACCCCATATTTGCAATGCTATCTGACACCTTCCATCGGTCTGAGTGCGCAGGGCGTGTGAGGGCTGGATGCTTTGGATGCCAGCTAGGACCTGAAGTCTGAGTGTGTAGGGTACGCTCCGACTCTATGTTTGCAATGCTGACCGGCACCTTCCCTCGGCTTGAGCACATAGGATATGTGGGGGCTGGATGTCTTGGATGCTAGTTGGGATCCGAGACATGAGTGTGCAGGGCATGCCCCAACCCCATACTTGTAATGCTACCCGACACCTTCCTTCAATCTGAGCGCTTTGCATGCCGAGACCCAAGTTTTGTGCTTCTAATTAATTAATTAATTAAAACTTAACTAATTAATTAAAAAAAAATTAATTAATTAATTTTTAAATATCTAAGTATACTTAATTAATATAATTTAAAAAAAAATTAACTTTTAGTGATGGCATTAGCCATCACTAATGCTGTCTCTAATACTCACAATAGAAGGCAGGCTACCACATAAGGACTGAGGGGCGAAGGGATGGCTCGAGGATGGGACATCGGCTCGAGGATGCAGCTGTGGAGATGAGGGCATGGGGACGGGGCCGTGGGAAGGCTATGTTGGTCTGGGATGCATGGTCGGGTTGGCAGGGCAGGAGCGGCAAGGTCGGGGCCACGGGGATGGGGCCGCTGGAAGGCGTTGTTGGTTGGGGCCACATGGTCGGGCCGATGGGGTAGGAGCCCGCGAGGTTGGGGCCGCGGGGATGGGGCCGCAGAAGGTGTCACTGGTCTAGGCCACATGGTCGGGCCGACGAGGTCGGGGCCATGGGCTTGGGGCTGTGGGGTAGGGACGGGGCCGCGGGTCAAGGCTGCGGGAAGGCAACACAGGTCGAGGCCACATGGTCAAGCCAATGGGGTAGAGGCGACGAGGTCGGGGCCGCATGCTGGGGGCAGCAGGGCAGGGGCCGCAAGGTCAAGCCGACAAGGTCGAGGAGGTCACGAGCGTGGCCAAAGCACGGGTTCGGGGCCGTGGGATGCCAGAGCATAGGGAGGGGGAACCGTCGAGAAGGAGGTGGTGGGGAGGAGGGGAACCATCGGGGAGGCATCGGTGGGGGGCAACCGTGAGGGCTCGAGTGTTGGGAATAGTATCCCAAAGCCAATCGTCAGCCTGTTGACGGTTGTGCTTATTTTTGCATATGTACATGAATTATGAATTAATAAAAATTATTTTGATATTTTTTATCATAAAATATTTCATCTTCTAATGAACTCCTATGTTGTGGTGAAGTCCTTAGGACTATTTAGACTCGACAAAGGAGGATTTGTCGTTTAGTCCTTAAATCTGTTCGCGACCAAATGATACGTTGTTACCAAAGATGACAACGTTTATCAAGTATAGGTCATTGTGTGCTATATAGGTTAGTTGTCCTCTTAATCAATAAGTGTGGAGACACTGGTATGGCATACAGGTGAGATGTAAGAGTACATCTGCACTAAACGTGACCGACTCTGGAGCTATTTCTACTGTCAAGATTTGCTCCGATGGAATATGGGTATAAATATCCCTCCAACCTGAGACCGCCATGATGACTTGCAAGCAACTCACTACACTTAGGCACTGGACTACCTGAATTTTTAATTCAGTGACGGAAGGCTGCTGGGTGTAGTCAAGTACTTGACTTGTCGGTGCGTGTGTCAAGATGGAATTGACCACTCCAGTTTAGGAGCTGTGTACAGTCATATTTCAATTTAGTAAAATCTTGGCCAGGGTAGTCCTTGTGAGGAGTCACAGGACTGTTTGAGTTGAGCACGATTCGGATGATCTAATTAGGGTTGACAGTTTAACCCTGAGTCATCCTAAAGACAGGGGTCAAAAGGATGAATTATACAATAACCATATTCATGTAGGTTCTGAGTGTTGTGATTGTGACTCTTCGACCTATCCGAACATCGGGTACCATTGCTAGATGGTCACTTCGATTAGTACAGGAATTGGTTCCTATGCTACCGGCTTAGGTTCGAACCTGTGGGGTCACACACATTAGACGTTCCTATCTGATCTGATGGCTGATGTAGAATCCTACATGTTTGGAACTCAGTGATCGAAAATCAAGATTCTCTGATCACAAGTTTCACACATTATGGGTACCGGGGTCAAGAGTCTCACTGGTTGGGACTTTTCGATCAGGGTTACATATCGATGAATTCTGATGTCCGATTGCCCATCGAATTTGGACTCAGTATTTATGAGAGATTTAATTATGATTTGATCACTAATTAACTCAATTTGATTGAGTAATTATTTTTAGATCAAGTCCAATTGAATTGGATTCAGTTGGGTTTGACCCGATTAGGTTAAGAGTTGACCTAATCGTCGAGATGGTTTGGTCCCTGATTTGATCAAGGGTTGGACTTAGTCAATTCCTGATTTGATTAAATTTTATTGAGCCTAATTAAGCCTAATTTAGTTGGGTTTAAATTAGTCTAATTGGACCTAACTTATTTGGTTCAATTAGGTTGGTCTAAATAATTAAACCACCTTGACCCAATTCCATGCACCACCTCATTTCCATTGCACCCATTTGTATTCATGAGAAGGAACTTCTCATGAATTTTTTTCTCATGCCAAGCCCTCTCCACACCCTACTTTAATGTGCTATATGAATGGATAAGGATGATTGGTTGGCCATTCAAATTCAAAATAAAGTTTGAATTTGAATGGGTAATCAATCTTTGCACCTTATCCCTTTTTTTACACCACATTTATTACATGAGAAAAAGTTTCTCATGAAAACACTCCATGCATAATTTAAGCCACGCCTCACACCTTTAGTGGATAAGGGATGAGTTGGTGTCCATTTGAATTCAAATTTGATTTGAATTCAAATTTGATTTGAATTCAAATGTACAATTACTCATCATTATCCTTTCTTTTGGATAAGATATTTGACGTTGTTATAAAAAAGAGGAGAAGAGTGGGGCGTGCAAAAAAAAAAGAAAAAAATTTTTTTTGAAGAAAAATTTTGGGGCGTGATAAGTCTTGTGCATGAGAAGGAAGTCCATATCCTTCCAAGAGAAAAAGAAAGAAAAGTGGGTGCAAGGTTTCAGTGAGTTCCCTAGAGTTTTAGCCTAGGGTTCGGAAAGTGAGAAAGTGAGCTACGAGTGTCGTGAGCCCACAAAATCTCAGAGAGATCTTCAACATCCTCTCAAGCACATCTGTTGATGATCTGGAGTATCTGAAGAATTGACAGACATCGATCGAAGGAGTTCGATCAGCATCGGCCGTCAAAAGGGCTCTATAATGAGCTAGCACTCGTGAGGAGTCGATCAGATCGAAAGCTTTGTGTGGATGATCCACAGAGGCCAGACACATTGTGTAGCTGTATTGCAATGATCAGACTCTCCCGACGGTGATCAGATTGCGGTGATCTACTACCCGCACAAAGGTATTATGTTCTGAACACATTACAGTAAAGTGTTTACTGTTTGAATTTGAAATTCAAATTTAAATGCATGCATACTATATATCATATTTAGATCCTAGGGTAGAGTAAATTTATATTAATTAATTAGATTAATTAATATTTTTTCACTGTAAAATCATAATTTTGAAAAAGTTTTAAAATTATCATTTTACCCCTGCGCTGAGTTTCCCCACAAATGGTATCAGAGCGGGTTCTTAGATATGATATATATATTTACATGCGTAGATTAAGTTATAATCTAAAAGTTTAAATTTGAAATTTGAAATTCAAATTTGAAATTTGAATTTCGAAAGTTGTTCGAAATTCAAAATTCAAAAATTTAAAATTCAAAATTTGAATTTTGAATTTTGAAATTTGAAATTCAAAATTCAAAAATTCAAAAATTTGAAATTTAAAATTTATTTGAAATTTGAAATTCAAAATTTAAAATTTGAAATTTAAAATTTAAATTTTGATATTGGTATATTTAGATATACTTGATCCAAGTAGCAAGTAATCAAATTGGGTTGGTTGCCATGGCCGTCCGGTCATAGGAGAAAAGTAGGATTTAAAGGCCCTCTCCTCCCATTCGATGGGGTATCCTATGGCGATAGGGGTACTGTTGCAATTATATCCCATGCAGATGAAGCAGCGAAAGGAATTAAGATGTAAAGGTTCAATTGTGAAATTTATCATGAATGTGTTAGATTAGATCTAAAAGAATATTCATGATTTATTTTGATTGAGTTATTTTCTGTTATGTAATTAGCAATAGGATTGCTATTTATGAAATGTGCTGATCTATTTATGAAATGAGTCAACATATTTGGTGAACAGAAAATAAAATCTTTCAAATTTAAAATTATTTTCGAAATGCCAAACCCTGACCCATCAGCCCAAATACTTAATTAAAAGAATTAAGTGTTGTCTAATAGGTCTAGAATTGTGAATTAAGACCTAAGACAATTGCATAAACTTGTGGGTCAATGGGTTAGATGGATTAGATCCATAATTGGGTTAGACCTAAGGTTAGCTTAAAGAAATAGACTAAATTAAAGTAATTGGTCAAATCTAATCAAAAGTTGAATTAGATTAGGTCAAGGATACTCTAGACTCAACTCCAATAGTTGTAGTTGAATGGGTCCATATCTTTAACTAGACCAAGATGGACTTAATTCATGGCTATGCGGTGGAACCCTATTTACTAAGTTGATCAAATTAAAACTAATGAACCGGTTGGTGTCTAAGGGAAGTTTGGCAGTTTGACCAGTGATTTTTAAGTGGGAGCTACTCGCAGTGATTCGATCTCTGACGAGTTAATGGCTTATCCCCACCACTGATCTCCCTTACCTGGCCAACCTGGTGAATTAGATTTTGATTAGATCACTTGGTGATTAGGGCTCACCCATGTCATTAGGTAAATCAGTTTGACTGATTTAGGTGCTCCTAATGTCAGCTTTAATTAAATCTTTTTTTTTTAATCTGACTTGGTGAAGTCAGTGGGAGGATTGAAATTGACTGGATATTTTATTCTCATCTATCCTTTAATAAAATCCTCAAAAATTATTAGGTCCTAAAAATGATTAAGTTATATTGATAACTAAGTCATAGCCTCCCATTAAGTGAGTGATAATGAGTTCATTAGTTTAATAATCATTGGAGGCCCGAAGGCTCGGTGCTTATTGACTAATAGAATTATCATTCATAATATGATAATTTGGTTTGAGTCTTTCTGATGGTGATCAGGTTGGTCGGCCAAAGTCGGGCCTGATCATTTATTGGTTTGATTCACCAAATCAAATCATGTTAATGGTTGGACCTAACCAGATCTTTTCAGTGGAGGCCAAAGCCTACTGATTAGGTTCTGGGGCAAAATCAATTACTAAAGTTGTTTAGAGAAACAACTGGTCATGAACCTACCCATAGATGCACATGGGTTGACCAACCAAAGTTGGGCTCGTGTGTAGTTTGTGTGGATTCTAGTACCCACTAAGGAATTAAAGTAATTTCTCGAATTGGAGGTTGAGGCTACCAGTTCGTAAAATACTGGGAGAAACTTTAGACTAAAGTCCAAGTCTTTAGTATTTATAATTTATGTACTAATAGAGGTCTGATTTTCCTTTATGCAGTATGACCACTACCCTGTCCCTCTGATCATTATTAGATAATGATAAGCTCATGGGACCTAATTTCGATAGCTAGTATCAAAATTAAAAATTATCCTTGAGCATGAGCGGATCCTTTATGTAGTAACGGATCTGGCACCTGAGGAGCCAGCCTAGAACGTTAGAGGGACGGTCCGAGATACTTAACAAAAGTGGTTCAACGATCGTACCACCGTTCGATGTATTATGCTGGCGGCAATGAATGATGAGTTCAGTCGTAGATTCGAGAACGCCCAGTCACAGGAGATGCTTCAAATGTTGAACAACTCTTTTGGCATGTCTGACGTTGTTGAAAGGCACAAAACTAGTTGTGCCATATTCAATGCTCGGATGAGGGATGGAGCCTCAGTCACTGATCATGTACTGTACATGACCGAAATGATTGGCGCCTAAGTAAACTGGGCTTTCCCTTGCACGAGCAGCTCGGTAAGGATGCGATCCTTAATTTATTGCCCAAGTCCTTCCTCCCCTTCCTTACTCATTTTCGGATGACAAAGCCTGCAGTGAACTACCACGGCTTGTTGGGGTTGCTGCAAAACTTTGAGAAGGATCTCCAGCTCCATAAGGAGTCGGTGAATATTGTGGGAGGGTCTTCTTCTGGTCGTCGACCCTTTAAGAAAGGGAAGAAGAAGAACAAGAAGAAGAAGAATAAGAAGGTGCAGCTGCATGTTGGGACGTTTGCACAGGATCACACCAAGAAGCGCAAGCCCGACCAGAGCCAGGCGGAGTGCTTCTTTTGTAAGAAGCAGGGCACTGGAAGAGGAACTGTCCTCTATACATTGCCTCCCTGGATCCGAACAGGCCGAAGAAGAAGCAAGGTACTTATATGATAACACCTTGCAACTTTTTCATTTGTGATACTACTGCCTGGGTATTGGATACCGGAAGCCCTTATCATATTTGCAATTCGATGAAGGGTCTGCAGGTAGTAGGAGATTTGATGAAGGCGAGAGGTTCCTGAACGTTGGAGATGGAAGCAAAGTTCCAATTCTAGCATTAGAATCATGAACCTTGTAATCAATTCTTGAAACATAATTCTGAGTGAATGTCACTATTGTCCAAGCTTTTTATTAAATATTATTTCTGTAGGCCTTTTGGCCATGAACGGTTATCAATTTTTAATAAAAGAAATGTTTGCAATATCATTTTGAATGGTGTTACAATGTTTGTTGGATAACTTAATAATGAAATTTACTTTCTATCACAACCTGTTAATATGGTTCAAACCTCTGGTAAATGCCCTAGAATAGATAATGTGTCAGAAGTCTACCTTTGGCACTGTAGGCTAGGTCATATCAATAAGAGCAGAATAAATAGGTTGGCTCAAGAAGGAATTCTTGATGTAGGTGATTGTGAATCACTTCCAACCTGTGAGTCCTGTCTTTTGGTAAAATGATCAAGTCACCTTTTACTGAAAAAGGTGAGCGAGCCAGTGAACTCTTGGCTCTGGTACATTCTGATGTATGTGGACCCATGAGCTCAAGTGCAAGAGGTGGATATTTCTACTTCATAACCTTCACAGACGACCTATCGAGGTATGGTATATCTATTTAATGAAGCATAAGTCAGAGTCGTTTGAAATATTCAAACTATTCCGAAATGAGGTAGAAAAATAAACTAGAAAGTGTATTAAAACTCTTCGATCTGATCGAGGAGGTGAATACCTTTCAATGATTTTTTGACATATCTTGGAGAGAATGAGATTCTCTCTCAGTGGATACCTCTGGAACACCACAGCATAATGGTGTGTCTGAAAGGAGGAATCGACTTATTGGACATGGTTCGATCCATGATGGGGTTTGCTGGTCTGCCGATCTCCTCTGGGGATATACGCTCGAATCGGTTTGTTACCTTCTAAATAGAGTTCTGAGTAAGTCTGTAACCAAAATGCCATATGAGATATGGATAGGACGTAAGCCAGTACTCTCGCACCTTAGGATTTGGGGGTGTCCGACTTATGTTAAATTTAATTACGGACAAGCTTGGACCTAGGTCTGACAAGTGTAATTTTATAGGGTACCCAAAAGAGACCAAAGGGTATTACTTCTACCTAGCTGACGAGCAAAAAGTGTTTGTCAGCCTTAAGGCAATCTTTTGGAAAAAAGAGTTCCTTGGTGAAGGGACTGTTGCCTCTAAGGTCAAACTTGACGAAGTTCGACAGGTGAAAAAATCGACACAAGTTGCTGAACCTGAACCGAATTTGATTAGATCAGATCCGGAGCTCATTGTTCAAGCACCCTTAAGGCGATCTGGTAGAGTACCACATCAACCGGACAGATACTATAGTTTCTTGGTCCGGAATGATGATCTATCGAACTTGATGAAAACGATGAGGATCCGATCACCTACATGGATGCAATGCAGAGACCCGACTCTGAGAAATGGCTAGAAGCCATGAAATCCAAAATAGAGTCCATGAAGGTCAACGATGTGTGGATATTGGTTGACCCATCCGAAGGAGTAAAATCCATAGGGTGTAAGTGAGTCTTCAAGAGGAAGAGGGGCGCAGACAAAAGGTGAAACCTATAAAGCCTGTCTGGTTGCCAAGGGATATCGTCAATGTTATGGTATAGACTATGACGAGACATTTTCTCCTGTGGCAATACTCAAATCCATTCGGATTATGCTTGCGATAGCTACCCATCTGGACTATGAAATCTGGTAGATGGATGTGAAGATAGCTTTCCTAAATGAAGAGCTGATGAAGAGGTGTATATGATACAACCTGAAGGATTTACATCCACTGATGAGTCTAAAGTGTGTAGACTACAGAGATCCATTTATGGCTTAAGCAGGCATCCCGGAGTTGGAACATATATTTTGATAGGACGATCAAGACGTATGGCTTTGTTAAGAACGGAGAAGACCATGCATTTATAAGTGGGCTAATGGTCCAGTAGTAGTATTTCTTGTATTGTATGTGGATGACATTCTCTTAATCGGAAATGATATCCCTGCATTACAGGGAATAAAGATTTGACTGTCGTAACAGTTCTCCATGAAGGATCTGGGAGAAGCTTCCTACATCCTAGGGATGAGGATCTATAGGGATAGATCTAAAAGGTTGCTTGGTTTATCTCAGTCCACGTACATTGATACTATGCTGAAGAGGTTCAGCATGGAGAATTCAAGAAAGGCTATCTTCCGATAGGCCATGGAATTTCTCTCTCGAAGAGGGATTGTCCGACAACACCTCAAGAGAGAGACCGTATGGGTAGGATTCCATATGCTTCGGCAGTGGGATCTATCATGTATGCCATGACATGTACACGACCAGATGTGGCATACTCACTAGGGGTAGTGAGTAGATACCAATCTGATCCAAGGAAGAATCACTGGAAGGTTGTTAAAACCATTCTGAATTATTTTAAAAATACTAAGGACCAGTGGCTTGTTTATGATGAATCGGACTTGAGACTTATAGGGTTTACAGACTCTAGTTTCAGTCTGATCATGATGATAGCAAAAGTGTGTCGAGATTTATTTTTACCCTTAATGGTGGGGCTATCTACTGAAAAAGTTTCAAGCAGCATACAGTGGCTGATTCAGTTTGCGAGGCAGAGTATGTCGCTGCATCAGATGCTGCCAAAGAAGCGGTGTGGCTGAGAAAATTCATCACCGAGCTCGAAGTAGCACTCTCCCTTGTTGGTCCAGTTCTACTCTACTATGACAGCTCTGAAGCCATTGCTCAGGCGAAGGAACCAAAGGCACACTAGCGGATGAAACATATTCTGCGCTGCTACCATCTCATCTGAAAATTATGGATCGAGATGACGTCGATCTTCAGAAGATCAATGGAAAGGAGAACCTGGCCGACCCATTCACTAAAGCCATTGTGGTGAAGGAGTTCGACAACTACAAGTTGAAGATGAGTATTAGATACTACACCGATTGGCTTTAGACCAAGTGGAGATTGTTGGAATAGTATCCCAAAGCCAATCGTCAGTCTATTGACGGTTGTGCTTATTTTTGTATATGTACATGAATTATGAATTAATAAAAATTATTTTGATATTTTTTATCAAAATATTTCATCTTCTAATGAACTCCTATGTTATGGTGAAGTCCTTAGGACTACTTAGACTCGACAAAGAGGATTTGTCGTTTAGTCTTAAATATGTTCGCGACCAAATGATACGTTTTACCAAGGACGACAATATTTATCAAGCATAGGTCATTGTGTGCCATATAGGTTGGTTGTCCTCTTAACCAATGAGTGTGGAGACACTGGTATGGCATACAGGTGAGATGTAGGTACATCTGCACTGAACGTGACCGACTCCGGAGCTATTTCTGCTGTCAAGATTTGCTCCGATGGAATATGGGTATAAATATCCCTCCGACCTGAGACCGCCACGGTGACTTGCAAGCAACTCACTGCACTTAGGCACTGGACTATCTGAATTTTTAATTCAGTGACGGAAGGCTGCTGGGTGTAGTCAAGTACTTGACTTGTCGGTGTGTGTGTCAAGATGGGATTGATCACTCCAGTTTAGGAGTTGTGTACAGTCGTGTTTCAATTTAGCAAAACCTTGGTCAGGGTAGTCCTTGTGAGGAGTCACAGGACTGTTTGAGTTGAGCACGATTCGGATGATCTGATCAGGGTTGACAGTTTAACCCTAAGTCATCCTAAACATAGGGGTCAAAAGATGAATTATACAGTAACCATATTCATGTAGGTTCTGAGTGTTGCGATTGTGACTCTTCAACCTATCCGGACATCGGATACCATTGCTAGATGGTCACTTCGATTAGTACAAGAATTGGTTCCTGTGCTACCGGCTTAGGTTCGAACCTGCGAGGTCACACACATTAGAGATTCCTATCTAATCTGATGGCTGATGTAGAATCCTACATGTTTGGGACTCAGTGATCGAGAATCAGGGTTCTCTGATCATGAGTTCCACAGATTATGGGTACCAGGGTCAAGAGTCCCACTGGTTGGGACTTTTCGATCAGGGTTACATATCGATGAATTCTGATGCCCGATTGCCCATCAGATTTGGACTCAGTATTTATGAGAGATTTAATTAGTAATTTAATTATTAATTAACTCAATTTGATTGAGTAATTATTTTTGGATCAAGTCCAATTGAATTGGATTCAGTTGGGTTTGACCCGATTAGGTTAAGAGTTGACCTAATCGTCGAGATGGTTTGGTCCCTGATTTGATCAGGGGTTGGGCTTAGTCAATTCCTGATTTGATTAAGATTTTATTGAGCCTAATTAAGCCTAATTTAGTTGGGTTTAAATTAGTCTAATTGGACCTAACTTATTTGGTTCAATTAGGTTGGTTTAAATAATTAAACCACCTTGACCCAATCTCCATGCGCCACCTCACTTCCATTGCACCCATTTGTATTCATGAGAAGGAACTTCTCATGAATTTTTTCTTCATGCCAAGCCCTCTCCACGCCCCACTTTAATGTGCCATATGAATGGATAAGGATGATTGGTTGACCATTCAAATTCAAAATAAAGTTTGAATTTGAATGGGCAATCAATCTTTGCACCTTATCCCTTTTTTTATGCCCCATTTATTACATGAAAAAGATTTCTCATGAAAATACTCCATGCACAATTTAAGCCATGCCTCACACCTTTAGTGGATAAGGATGAGTTGGTGTTCATTTGAATTCAAATTTCATTTGAATTCAAATATGCAATTACTCATCATTATCCTTTCTTTTGGATAAGATATTTGACGTTGTTATAAAAAGGAGGAGAAGAGTGGGGCGTGCAAAAAAAAAAAGAAGAAATTTTTTTTTTGAAGAAAAATTTTGGGGCGCGAGAAGTCCTGTGCGTGAGAAGGAAGTCCATATCCTTCCAAGAGAAAAAGAAAGAAAAGAAAGAAAAGTGGGTGCAAGGTTTCCAGTGAGTTCCCTAGAGTTTTAGCCTGGGGTTCGGGAAGTGAGAAAGTGAGCTACGAGTGTCGTGAGCCCACAAAATCCAGGGAGATCTTTAACATTCTCTCAAGCACGTCTGTTGATGATCCAGAGCATCCAAAGAATCGACAGACATCGATCGAAGGAGTTCGATCAGCATCGACCGTCAAAAGGGCTCTACAACGAGCTAGCACTCGTGAGGAGTCGATCAGATCGAGAGCTTCGTGTGGATGATCCGTAGAGGCCAGACATGCTGTGTGGCTGTGTCGCGATGATCAGACTCTCTCGACGGTGATCAGATTACGCGATCAGATTACGGCGATCTACTACCCGCACAAAGGTATTGTGTTCTGAACATATTACAGTAAAGTGTTTACTGTTTGAATTTGAAATTCAAATTTAAATGCATGCATGCTATATATCATATTTAGATCCTAGTGTAGGGTAAATTATATTAATTAATTAGATTAATTAATATTTTTTACTGTAAAATTATAATTTTAAAAAAATTTAAAATTATTATTTTATCCCTGCACTGAATTTCCCCACATCGAGGCCATGGGATGCCAGAGCATAGGGAGGAGGAAATCATCGGGAAGGAGGCATCGAGGAGGGGGGAACCACCAAGAAGGAGGTGCCGATGAGGGGGGGAACCATAGGGAAGGAGGAGGCACCGACGAGGGTGAAATCGTAGGAAGGGGAGGGATGAGATGCGGGAGAGAAAAAAACTTTTCTCCCATGGGTCGATGGGGTGTATTTTAGGTGGACTATTAGTAATGACAAAGCTGACCGTCGCTAATACCGTCGATAAAGATATTAACGATGAGAACCTTTCGTCGCTAAAAATTAATCATCATCACTAATACTTTTATCAAAAAAATATTTTTTTTATAATTTTTTAATATTTTTTACAAAATTATTAGCGATGGCAAATGATACCATCTCTATGCTATCGGTAGAGTATTAGTGATGGCAAACTTTCATCGTTAAAAATTAACTGCGTCACTAATACTTTTATCAAAAAAATATTTATAATTTTTTAAATATTTTTTTTCAAAATTATTAGCGATGATAAATTTTTTCATCGTTAATAGCCATCGCTAATTAATTAATTAATTTAATTATAATTATAACCAAAAAAATTTTAAATTTTAAATTTATTAGCGATGGCTTGTGCCGTCGCTAATAGTTCTTTTTTGTCGCTAATACTATTAGCGATGGCTAATTTTTTAGATCTTTTTTGGTGGTTAAAGATTATTATTAGCGACGACTTAGTTTTTCGTCACTAATGACGTCGCTAATACTTCAAATTCTTGTAGTGAATTTATAGCCACACATAAAGCCTGGATTAACCTAGCTATTTGATGCACCCACCTAAGATGTCGACATGTGTCGGCTCTCAATCAGTGTAGCAATCCATAGTAATTATAGAAAACATGTGCCCTGCACATGTTGGTCGTGGGTATGGCATTGTGGCAACCAAGAGATCCTCAGAATCGAGTGTTTTAAATGATCTTAGTGCACTACCTCAATTCCCATGCTTCCATAATTGTGGCATTTCGGTCGAAATGTTATTTTAGAAGCTGGAGTTTGGGACATTCTACACAATAATGATGGCATAAATTCCAGCAAGAACCTAAAGCCGATCTCGAATACGCTCGATGACCTAAAATGGCTTCCTCAATGAACTACTCCCATCATCCAAAGTGAGCATGCAATCTCGAACTTGGGAATGGGGGCAAGTGTTGAGGAAGGACTCATTCGGGTGAGCCATTTCTCACCAACTGAGGCACTTTGGCATGAGATCTAAATAATCTAGACCGCATCACAATCCTAGTTGGGGGGCACAACATGAACCAATAATCCTAGGTGGCAACCGACCTCATCACCAACCGAATGTCAAGACCGGCCTCAACTTAATAGAAATTGATCTAGACATCGAACATTACTGCCTCGAGGATCAAATCCTTCCTATGTATTCGAATAACCTTGGGTCTGAACTGAGGATGCACCTTGGTGCCATATCGACCTCAAGCCTCTAGCCATCCTAGTGGCAGGATTATGTCCTCAAAATCTCTCAATGATTTTCAAAACATGAACAACTAGCACCTATGACCAACAACCACGATTCTTAGGGTAGTGGGCAGATTTTTTATCCTAACATTCTACCTGAATAAGACCTAACAATCTACGGCATTGAGGCCTAACAGCTTACTGAATTTAGGCATAACGATATATAGCTCTATCTCTATATAAAGAGATAAGCAAGCAATCACACCCATTAAGAACAGAGTCCATTCTCTCTCCCCCTCTCTCCATTTTCTCTCTTCTTCTTCCCTATTCTCAAGCCCTGACTAACTGAAGCATTGGAGGGTCCCCCGCTAGAGCACCTTCGGTGCATGTGGACTTTCACTGCTGGTGTCTCCAAAAGGAATTGCTTCGTCAGCCACATCCAATCTCCACATTGGTAGGCGAACGATGTCTGTCCGAAGGGTTGCAGTAACATCAACTACCTAAACTATTACCACTATTGACAGCTTACACTGTTGTTGATTGTTTCCATTGTTATGGTTAGAGCCAGGATATTTCCCAAAAGATGGCCAACATTAAACAATAGTCCTTAAATTTGAGCAACTATTGACTCAATACTAGAAAAATAATTAGAATCAATATGTTATTATGAGTAAAAAATCATAACTAAAATGAGTTTCATTATATTGAATTGAATGAAAAAGCTAATGTGATTGGAGCATCATAATAAATGATCCATATAATGATAATTGTTATATAGTGCAGTTGAAGCTGCTTGGTAAAACAATAAGATAGTTTTACCTGTAGTTTTTAGGTATTTTTTTCCTTATAGTGTAGCAAAAAAAAAAATCTTTTCTATTGGATTTAACTCCTAATATGTCATCTAATTATTTCTTAATCAGATATAACTCATTGGGTTAACCACATATCTTGAATCAATTACAATAAGTCTAATTAATTAAAGAGATTTATTCCTAGTAAGATTTAAACTGAAAGTTTGACTTTAATTAAAAATAAGTCTTTTGATGGGACAAGACAAGTGTAAATATAAGTAGAAGTGGTCTGATCTTTTTCTCCAACTCTCAGAAGAGTATGAATAATTTTCATCAATCATCCACGTTAAGAAGAAGGGTGAGAAGAGAAAAGATCAAATGCCCCATGAAAGAAGACTAAATATCCTGTGGGTTATGAGATCATCGTATTGGATAAACGATGGCGTAAAGAATGATTTATTAATGATTTGATTTTTGCATGAATATAGGAGCACAATCTAAGCATAAAAGTTTAAAATTATCTAATATGTAGTATCAAAGCCTCAATTTCATGCCTCGTATTCATATAAAAATTTTTCTGACAAATTTTAGCTTATTTTTGAAATATTAAAATCATTTTTTTGATATTTTTTGACTTAAATCAAGCTTAAGGAAATTAAATTAAAGTTTTATTAATTTTTTGAAATAAACAAAAAAAGAAGAAAGAAAGAAAAGGAATTTGGGGCCAGCTGCGTAGGCCGACCCACACTGATCGATGAACGGGGCAATAGCCATGGCTGCTGCCATGCCGATGGTGAGTCATGGATCGAGGAAAGGGGGTGGCAGTGGCGGCGATGGCGGTGGTGGGATCCATCGCTGCCCGTAGTGTCTTCGGTGCAACCGCGTGAACAGCGGCTTGTGCCGTGGTGGTAGGAGCAGCAGTGGGTCTTCCACTGTCCTTCGATAAGGGCGGCAATCTGCCACCCTCCCTGCTCCAATCTTCGATGGCTGAAATAGCTTGGGACAGCCGATTGACTGCTCATGCGGTGCGAAAGAAACCCCATCAAGGGTTTTCTTGCAGGAAGAAGAAAGGGTTTTGGATCCTAAAGGATCCAGATCTGAACCAGTTTCAATTCACGTCTCACCCATTAAGGCATATTGAGTTTGGATTTTGATCCATTAAGGTTTCGGATCAGACCCAAACTCGTTAATCTGAAATTATTTTAAACAATTTTGCAAATAACCCCCTGATGAATAGTTAATTACAGATAGGTACCTATAGTTTTCTGACAAACTATTTTATAGAAAAGCCCCTTATCTATTTGGGATTTATGGTTAATTCCTCTATTATTAAGATTTTTTAGTAAAATCACTGTAACTTACTCGTTTTTCATCTGATTTGAGCGATTTTTAAATCTTTAGACTTATGATGGTTTGAGAAATATTTTGATTCAATTCTTCATAAATAATAAAATATTTAAATAATTTATATATTATTTATTTAGCAATTTTGCTCACTATTGAAATGTTCAAGTGTGTTTTTGCATAGTCTCAAAGGACCCATAGCACTTGATGGATCTTGGGTAGCTGAGTCATTGAGATGTAATAGTTTTTTCTCTCGTTATAGATTTAAAATTGCATAAAGATATGTCTATTATAGTTGACCGAAAGGTAACTGTATCAGATACAAAATTAACAACGATAGATTGACTAAGTTGAATTGCATAAAGACGGAGAGTTCTACACCTAAAGATGAAAATAACCTCGAATTCCTATAATCATAGTTAGTTAAACCACTGAAAGTATAACTAAGATGATGGATCAAAGTTTAAACATAAATTATGTATTCGTACCATAATTATTGTTCTTGCTTACATATTTCATATTATTGTTGGTTATGAAAATTTTATATTTATGATTTATGTAGTGCATGATTCGCATTGATTATTATATTTAAATTTATGATTAAATTAGTTGCGACACTTATTATATGCTATGATTCTTGTCCAAAGGTGTTTTGTAGTTATATAATAAGTGTTATTAGCATAATTGTGTTATGAAATCTACTTCATGATTGTAATTATGAGCATGTTCCGTTATTTACAGCTATGACTACTGCTTCACTCTTATCGTATCTATCTAATATTCTCACACTGAATAAATCTAATTATCCTGATTAGCACGAGCAACTTCTTATTGTCTTAGTATGCCTAGACTTAGATTTGGCCCTTCGTAAGTCTCAGCTTGATCCACTTACTTCTCCTAGTTTTCTTGATCAAAAAAAATTATATGAGAAGTGAGAGCATTCTAATAGATTGTCTCTTATGATCATTAAGAGCTCCATAGCGAGAGACATTAGGAGATCTGTTCCTGATAACGAATTGACCTCTAGGTCCCTTCCTTCTGTAGAACAACAGTTTACTAAATCCAATAAAGCCTTAACTAGTACCTTAATGAATAAGTTAACTTTTATAAAATATGATAAATTTTTTGGAGTGCAAAAGCATATTATGAAAATTCATGATATAGCTAAAAAATTGAATAACTTAGGAATGATAGTATTTGAAAACTTCCTTATCCAATTTGTTCTCAATTCTTGTCCATCCTAGTTTACTCAATTTAAAATCTACTACAACACACATAAAGAATCATTGTCAATGAATGAACTCATCTCCCAATGTGTGTAAGAAGAAGAGAGATTGAAATAAAAAAGAATTTCAGTTGTTCACATAGTTTCATAGGAGCGTCCTAAAAGAAAGAAGGTGAAGAAAGGAAATAAAGGATTGAGCAATCCACCAAAGAAAAGTTCTTACCAATCGAAATATTTCTTCTATAGCAAGGAGGGACATATCAAGAAGGATTGTGAAAAAATAAGGAAATGATTCGAAAAGAAGGGTATTCCCTTATCACTTATTTGTTTCAAAATCAATTTGATTGATGTTCCTTCTAATACCTGGTGGATTGATTCGAATGCTGCAATTCATGTTTCTAATTCATTATAGAAATTCTTTTTAAGCCGAAAGCCAAATGATAGAGAGTGATGGATCTTTATGAAAATTGGATAAAGTTCAAGATTATTTTAGTCAAGACCTATGGATTTATTACAGACATTGGATTTTAATTAGATCTATCTGATATCTTTTATGTTCCTTCAGTATCTAGAAATTTAGTTTCTTTATCAAAACTTGAATTAGAAGGTTTTTCATTTATTTTATGAATTCAAATTTTAAATTAATGAAAAATTTCATTTTGGTTGGTACTGGAACATTATGCAATGCTTTATATAAAATAAATTTGGATTCTTTTTTTTCACAATCTTTACTTGTTTTGAATGTCAATATCGAAATAAAATGTGGTATTGTAAATTAGAGTTTTTCAATATTGTGGCATAGGCGATTAGGTCACATATCAAAAGAAAGGATGACTAGATCGATTAAGAAAAGTATTTTATCAAATCTAGATTTTAGTAATTTTGGTATGTGCATAGATTGCATTAAAAAAAATAAATTAAAAGTCATAAAAGATATGCCACTAGAAGTCAAGGACTCTTAAAATTGATACATACCAATATTTATGATTTTTTATCTTATTTTAGAGGATAAAGATATTTCATCACCTTTATTGATGATTTCTTATACTATGATTATATTTTTCTGTTGTATGAAAAGTCTAAAGCTTTAGAAGTCCTTAAGGTGTATAAAGCTGAAGTAGAAAATCAACTAGATAGAAAAATTAAGGTTGTGAGATTTGATAGGGGTGGTAAATACTGAAAGAATAATGTCCTATAAGTCAATCGCATACGGGATGCGATAGGATATTTTCTATAATTTATCTTTCAAACTCATGTAATTGACATTAATATTTAATAAAATAGATATTTTCAATTCATTATATGCTGCATCTTATTGTTCTTAAGATTATAATAAATCCGATAGGTCTGGATAATGGTTTTATGATCGTGATGAGATCACACCAGTGAGATCTAAAATTTTGATAGCTGTTGGTGCAAAAATCTGCTTGCGCCGGAGAAGCTGGAGTCGGAGAAGTCGCGGTCGCCGTCGGGACCTGCAAAGGAAGTCTAAATCGGAGGTGGGGTTGCTCCGGCAAGACCTTCCGACGCTCAAGTCAGTTCTCTACCTCAACAAGAATGGAGTGCTCGAATGGAGAATTTAGCAGAGTTTTGAGATGAAAAAGAGAGCTTAGAGAATAACGTATCTGGGTTCTCCTTTTTATAGACGGAGGAGGTAACGGATTGATGGTGACGTTTGTAACCGTCTGGTAGTGGGTCGCCCATAGTCAGGAGGAATTTATTGCGAAGGGTAGTGGAGCGGAATCGTGGCTATCGCCGTAGCTCGCCACGTGGAATCAGTTGCGAGGAGTGGAGCAGCGTCCGTTGTCGTGACTTGCTAGCGGATGGGAGAATCGCCCGGTATCCATCGCAGGAAGTGGAGCAGGATCGTGGCCGTTATTGCGGCCTGCCATGGAGTAGTGGAGCTGCGCGGAATCCGTTGTAGGAAGTGGAGCAGGGCTGCGACCGTTACTGCGGCCTGTCAGGGGTGATGGAGCTGCGCGAAATCTGCCGCAGGAAGTGGAGCAGGATCATGGTTGTTATTGTGACCTGCCAGGGGGCGCAGATCCATCAGCTGAAGTTCGACTGCGGTCGGAGTCCGACCTCTGTAGGGGTCCGGGCGGAGTCCTCCTTACGGTTGGGGTCGTGGATGGAGCCCGGCTTCCGTGGGAGTCCGGGCGGAGCCCTCTCGGAGCTGAAGTTGCGGGCGGAACCCGGCTCCCGTAGGAGTCCGGGCGGAATCCCCTGCAATCAAAATCAGATGCGGAGTCCGGCTCCCGTAGGAGTCCGGACGAAGTCTGCTCGTAGCCGTTGGAGTCGAGGACGAAGCCCGGCTCTCGTAGGAGTCCGAGTGGAGTCTTCCTGCAATTAAAGTTAAAGGCGAAGTCCGGCTCCCGTAGGAGTCCGGACGGGGCTTACCAGCAGTTGACGTTGAGGACGGAGCCCGGCTCCCGTAGGAGTCCGGGCGGAGTCTACTTGAGGTCGAAGTTGTCGGTGGAGTCCGGCTCCCGTAGGAGTCCGGACGAAGTCTGTCTGCAGCCGTTGGAGTCGAGGACGAAGTCCGGCTCCCGTAGGAGTCCGGGCGGAGTCTTCCTACAATTAAAGTTAAAGGCGAAGTCTGGCTCCCGTAGGAGTCCGGACGGGGCTTACCAGCAGTTGACGTTGAGGACGGAGCCCGGCCCCCGTAGGAGTCCGGACGGAGTCTACTTGAGGTCGAAGTTGTCGGCGGAGTCCGGCTCCCGTAGGAGTCCGGACGAAGTCTGTCTGCAGCCGTTGGAGTCGAGGACGAAGCCCGACTCCCGTAGGAGTCCGGGCGGAGTCTTCCTGCAATTAAAGTTAAAGGCGAAGTCTGGCTCCCGTAGGAGTCCGGACGGGGCTTACCAGCAGTTGACGTTGAGGACAGAGCCCGGCTCCCGTAGGAGTCCGGGCAGAGTCTACTTGAGGTCGACATCGTGGGCGGAATCGTTAATTCTGTTGAGGACTTCGGTTGTGGGTATTTTATACCCAACACCGTCCATTATCAGTGATTAGGGTTCTAGGCAGACCAAACCTGCACACAATTGACTTCCAGACGAAATCTTGTACTTTCGCTTCTGTGATTTTTGCTAGTGGTTCGGCTTCAACCCATTTGGTGAAGTAGTCGATGGCTACAAGGAGAAACTTCCTTTGTCCAGACGCCATGGGAAAGGGGCCAAGGATGTCCATCCCCCATTGTGCAAAAGGCCATGGGGCACTCAAGGGTGTGAGCTCGGTGGCGGGTTGTCTCTGGACGTTGGCGTATCTCTGGCATCGATCACACTTTTTGACATATTCAATCGAATCATGATGCATCGTTGGCCAGTAATATCCTTGGCGGAGTAGCTTGTGGGATAAAGATCTAGCTCCCAAATGGTTTCCGCAAACTCCCTCGTGTACTTCCCATAAGGCGTAGTCAGCTTCCGAGGGCCGGAGGCATCTTAAGAGGGGCAAGGAGTACGATCTTTTGTACAATTTATCCTCATAAAGGATGTACCGGGAGGCTTGATTTCGGAGCTTCCGAGCCTCCTTCGCATCCTGGGGAAGAATTTCATCTCTAAGATAGGTTATCAGCGGGTCGACCCAGCTGGGCTCGTGGTCGATCTCCATTACGGGTCACGATTCTTCTGTACTCGGATGTTTTAGAACTTCAAAGAGGACGCCTTTGGACAGTTCGGCCGGAGCCGACGTCGCTAGCTTGGAGAGAAGATCGGCTCTGGTATTCTCCAGTCTTGGAATCTGTCTAATGTCGAAACTGCTAAAGGCGGGGGTAAGCTCCTTTACTTTCTCAAAATATTTGGCCATACTGTCCTCCCACGCTTCATAACTCCCGCTGACTTGTCCCACCACTAGTTGGGAGTCGCTGTGTATCCGGAGTTGACCTATTCCCAGCTCTTTGGCGATCCTTAATCCTGCGATCAGAGCTTCATATTCCGCTCCATTGTTTGTTGTCGGAAACTCGAAACGCAGAGCGTACTCCGCGATGACTCCCTCCGGGCTGACCAAGATCAGGCCTGCACCCGCGCCTGCCACGTTGGAAGATCCATCCACATAGAGGGTCCAAAAGCAATCGGAGGGATTGGCTTCTTCGGTGGGGGAGTCCGGTTGAGATTTCAGGTCGTCAACTTTGCTTTGATCAGGTTCGGCCTCCTCGGCGATGGTGCACTCTACTATGAAATCTGCCAATATTTGGGTCTTTACTGCTGGTCTAGGTTTGTAGTTGATGTCGAATTTCGTGAGCTCGATCGTCCATTTTGCCATTCTCCCGGAGGCGTCAGCCCGGTGCAAAACCGCCTTGATCGGTTGGTCGGTGAGTAGCGTCACGGTGTGCCCTTGAAAGTAAGGTCAGAGCCTCCGAGCTGCAACCAACAAGGCATAGGTCAGTTTTTCTAATTTGGTATACCTGGTCTCGGCGTCTCTCAGTGCGCGGCTAATGTAGTAAACTGGTCGCTGGACTTTCATTTCTTCTTTGACAAGGACGGCCGCAAGGGCCATGGGAGAGACCGCCAGGTATAAGAATAGTTCCTCTCCAGGTTCAGGCTTTGCCAGCAGTGGGGGCGAGCTAAGGTAGTTTTTTAATTCTTCGAACGTCTGTTGGCATTCAGAGGTCCAACAGAAGTTCTTCGGCTGCTTGAGGGTTTGAAAGAAGGGCAAACATCGTTCGGCCGACCTCGCGATGAAGCGATTAAGAACCGCTATCCTCCCTGTGAGGCGCTGAACCTCCTTGATCGACTTTGGGACGGTCATCTCTTGGATGGCGCGAATTTTCTTTGGATTGGCCTCAATCCCGCGCCCTGATACCATGAGCCCAGAAACTTTCCTGAGGTTATCCCAAAAGCACATTTAGTTGGGTTCAGCTTCATTCTATACTTTCGAAGAGCGTCAAAGGTTTCCTCGAGGTCGGCGACATGATTTCTGGAAGACTTGCTTTTTACAAGCATATCGTCCACGTAGACCTCCATGTTTCGGCCGATCTGCTCTTTGAAGATTTTATTCACTAGCCGTTGGTAGGTTGCGCCCGCATTCTTGAGGCCGAATGGCATGACCCTGTAGCAGTAAAGGCCGCGATTAGTGATGAAAGCTGTCTTTTCTTCATCTTTCGATGCCATTCTAATTTGATTATAGCCGGAGAACGCGTCCATAAAAGTGAGGAGCTCATGGCCTGAGGTAGCGTCCACCAGTTGGTCGATTCTGGGAAGGGGGTAGCTGTCCTTTGGACAAGCCTTATTCAGCTTTTTGAAGTCTATACACATCCTCCACTTGCCGTTTGCTTTTTTGACCAAAACAACATTGGAAATCCAATCAGGATAATTGACTTCCTTAATGAATCCAGCCTTGAGAAGCTTATCCACTTCCTCGGCTATCATCGAATTCTATGAAGATCTAAACATCTCCCACAACTTCACATCGGTAGCCCATCCTCAGGCGAACGGCGAAGCTGAGGTGACTAACAGAACCCTTTTGTAGGGGATTAAGACAAGGCTTGAAAAAGCAAGAGGAACTTGGGCAGACGAGCTTTATCATGTGCTATGGGCGTATCGAACTACCCAAAGGTTACCTACGGGGGAGACCCCCTTTGCTTTAGCCTTCGGAACGGAAGCCGTCATTCCGATCGAGCTTAAACTCCCGTCGGCACGAGTCGTGGCATTCGACGAGCACCGAAATTCACAAAGTCTTAGAGCCAACCTCGACCTACTGGAAGAAAGACGGGAGATCACTCAGGTTCGAATGACAGCCTACAGACAGAAAGTTGCTCGATATTACAATATCCGGGTCAAGAACAAAGCCTTTAAAGTAGGAGATCTAGTGCTTCGACGAGCTGCTGTCTCGCAACCTCAAGACCGGAGGAAACTCGCCCCAAACTAGGAGGGACCTTATGAGGTCAAAGAAGTAGTCTGGCCCGGAACTTATTATCTTAAGGAGCTCGGAGGAGCCGACCTCCTGCGACCATGGAGCTCAGAAAACTTACGGATGTACTACCAATAACTTCGTTCTAATCAAAAGTCACATACCCATATGTCTTTGGACAATTCAAACAAACTGTATCAAAAACAAAAGGGCAACCTCATAAAGTCGAAGGCCCGATTCTGTTTAGACCGGATGGAGGGAGAGGCCTTACAACGCCCATATGTGCCCCCACAGCCCTGTTAGGGACAGGAGGAGAACCTCGCCCTAACTTGAGCAAAGTCGAAGGCCCGGTTCCATTTAGACCGGATGGGGGGAGAGGCCTTACAACGCCCATATGTGCCCCCACAGCCCTGTTAGAGACAGGAGGAGAACCTCGCCCTAACTTGAGCAAAGTCGAAGACCCGGTTTCATTTAGACCGGATGGGGGGAGAGGCCTTACAACGCCCATATGTCCCCCACAGCCCTGTTAGGGACAGGAGGAGAACCTCGCCCTAACTTGAGCAAAGTCGAAGGCCCGGTTCCATTTAGACCGGATGGGGGGAGAGGCCTTGCAACGCCCATATGCGCCCCCACAGCCATACCAGGAACAGGAGGAGGATCTCGTCCTGACATGAACAAAGTCAAAGGCCCGGCTCTTTTAGACCGGATGGGGGGAGAGGCCCTGCAACACCCATATGCGCCCCCCCAAGAGGAAAATCTTGCCCTAGCTTAAGCAACTTCGACCGATGGTAAGCCCAGCCCGGACTCCTACGGGAGCCGGGCTCCATCACCGGCTTTGACTACATGACAGCTCTGCCCGGACTCCTACAGGAGCCGGGCTCCATCACCGACAGCTCCGCCCGGACTCCTACGGGAGCCGGGCTCCATCATCAACAGCTCCGCCCGGACTCCTACGGGAGCCGGGCTCCATCACCGACATCGACTACAGGACAACTCCGCCCGGACTCCTACGGGAGCCGGACTCCGCCGACAACAGCAACTGCCGGTAAGCCTTGTCCGGACTCTTACGGGAGCCAGACTTCGCCTATGACTTTGATTGCAGGAAGACTTCGCCCTGACTCCTACGGGAGCCGGGCTCTGTCCACGACGTCAAGGAAGGCTCCGCCCGGACTCCCACGGGAGCCGAACTTCGCCTCGACTTCAGCGGAGAAAAACTCCAAGCGAAAAAGGAAGGCAATGGATTACAATAGTGACGATTGGAAAACAAACAGCGCCTGAGAGGCTCGGATCCCCGAATTCAAACCCTAGGAGGGACCCCGGGCCCGAATGGCCCCAAGCGAATCTGCAGCCATTGACGGAATGACGACCGGGTGTCTTCGAACGGCGTAAAAGCCGAAAAGGAGCTCGGCAAATAACAACCCTACACGAATAAAAGAGGTCGTCGATGACCTTAGGATGATGAAAGAGGAAAGGAAAATGAAGAAGTTCGACAGACAACTATTTGATGCAAGATGCAGACAAGGTAACAAAATCTCCTTTTCATTTAATAAGATATATGTTACAAGACCCGGTGGGTCAAGAAAAAAAAGATATACATCATTGCAAGCCTCGCGAACACGGCTTGGAAAGGATATACCGAAGGCCACTCCAAGCTGCAAACTCCTCTTCCCGTCTCTGTCCTTCTCAGCCGTGTTCTCCAATGCATGTAACGGACCTATCGGCTCTCGTCCCGTCTCGCTTCGCTCCATCTCCGAAGTCCCAACCCTAGGGGAAAAAGGGTGGGATAGATTCTCGGGGGCGGTAAGGGCAACGACAGCAGTGACGAAGACCTGTTTCAAGAAGAGCCGGAGTCACCTTGGAGGCAGCGGTGATGCCAAAGATATGCTCCATCTCCGAATGCTCCGCGACAGCCGCCACCCAAAATACTCTGGCAAGGTCGGCATGCGCTACTTCCACCGTCCCCGCAACAAATTCCACTGCCCCACCGTCGACGCCGATCGCTTCTGGTCCCTCGGCCCCGACGGCATCAAGGATCCCGCCACAGCTTGTAACGACAGCTCTGCCCCCTTGACCGGTATCACCCCGCCTTGCTACTCCAAAATTCTCGGACAGAATAACTTTACCAGCGGCCCCCGTTATTAAACCCCTGTTGTTGAAGGAATTCTTCCTTGAGCCCCCTTTGAAACGACGGGGATCCTCACCGGCCGCTGTTCTCCTCCTCGCCTTCCTCCAAGCCCTAGACATCCCTTCAAGGATGGCCTCCGGGGTAGAGGACATGGCGTGGGAACCCCTTAGAGAAGAATTGGAGGGCTGAAGACGGCAAGGACCGGTGCGGGGGAAGTAGCTGAGTAGCTAGGCTCTCTGATGAAAGAAGGGTGCCGTCTTCTCGGCAGAATGAAACCCTGAAGGGAGAGTAGGGGGTTTAAATAGCCAGCGGATCTTAGCGCAGTTATGACAGCGGACGTACCTCGACCAACTGATACATGCCACATGTCCGGCATGTCCCCCTCACCGCTATCGAGGATTGACCGTTCGCAGATTTCCGAAGCGCGGCGCTTGGGATCGCGTTTCGGCGGGAGTTCCGAAAAGACTCTTCATGTCACTTTAACCAGAAAAAGAGCTCCGATATGCACACATTTAATGCCAAAATATCTGGGAGCGGCAGTGCGCAGGATTCGAGGGGACGGTTTCGACTGTGCCCATCTCTTTGTACTTCCTTCATTCGAAATTCAAACTCGAAAGTAGGGGGACTGATGTTGGGTATAAAATACCCACAGCCGAAATCCTTAGCAGAGTTGGCTCCAGGAGGTCCGCCCGGACTCCTACGGGAGTCGGGCTTCGTCCTCGACTCCAACGGCTGCAGACAGACTTCGTCCGGACTCCTACGGGAGCCGGACTCCGCCGACAACTTTGACCGCAAGTAGACTCCGCCTGGACTCCTACGGGAGCCGGGCTCCGTCCTCAACGTCAACTGCTGGTAAGCCCCGTCCGGACTCCTACGGGAGCCGGACTTCGCCTTTAACTTTAATTGCAGGAAGACTCCGCCCGGACTTCTACGGGAGCCAGGCTTCGTCCTCAACTCCAACGGCTGCAGACAGACTTCGTCCGGACTCCTACGGGAGCCGGACTCCACCGACAACTTCGACCTCAAGTAGACTCCGCCCGGACTCCTACGGGAGCCGGGCTCCATCCTCAACGTCAACTGCTGGTAAGCCCCGTCCGGACTCCTACGGGAGCCGGACTTCGCCTTTAACTTTAATTGCAGGAAGACTCCGTCCGGACTCCTACGGGAGCCGAGCTTCATCCTCAACTCCAACGGCTGCAGACAGACTTCGTCCGGACTCCTACGGGAGCCGGACTCCGCCGACAACTTCGACCGCAAGTAGATTCCGCCCGGACTCCTATGGGAGCTGGGCTCCGTCCTCAACGTCAACTGCTGGTAAGCCCCGTCCGGACTCCTACGGGAGCCGGACTTCGCCTTTAACTTTAATTACAGGAAGACTCCGCCCGGACTCCTACGGGAGCCGGGCTTCGTCCTCGACTCCAACGGCTGCAGACAGACTTCGTCCGGACTCCTACGGGAGCCGGACTCCACCGACAACTTCGACCTCAAGTAGACTCCGCCCGAACTCCTACAGGAGCCGGGCTCTGTCCTCAACGTCAACTGCTGGTAAGCCCCGTCCGGACTCCTACGGGAGTCGGACTTTGCCTTTAACTTTAATTGCAGGAAGACTCCGCCCGGACTCCTACGGGAGCCGGGTTTCGTCCTTGACTCCAACGGCTACGAGCAGACTTCGTCCGGACTCCTACGGGAGCCGGACTCCGCATCTGATTTTGATTGCAGGGGATTCCGCCCGGACTCCTACGGGAGCCAGGTTCCGCCCGCAACTTCAGCTTTGAGAGGGCTCCGTCCAGACTCCCACGGAAGCCGGGCTCCATCCACGACCCCAACCGCAAGGAGGACTCCATCCGGACCCCTACAGAGGCCGGACTCCGACCGCTGTCGAACTTCAGCTGATGGATTTGCGCCCCCTGGCAGGCCACGATAACAACCATGATCCTGCTCCACTTCCTACGGCGGATTCCGCGCAGCTCCATCACCCCTGATAGGCCGTAGTAACGGTCGCAGCCCTGCTCCACTCCCTGCGGCGGACCCTGCGCGACCCCATTACTCTCTGACAGGCTGTATCAACAGCCATGATTCTGCTCCGCCCCCTGCGGCAGGTGCTGCGTGACTCCACTACTCCCTGGCAACTAGCGGCAACGGACGCCGCTCCACTACCTGCAACAGGCTCCACGTGGCAGGCCATAGCAATAGCTACGGGTCTACTCCACTACTCTTCACAGCAAATTCCGCCTGACTCCGGGCAGCCGTCTGCCAGACGATTACAGGCGTCGCTGTCAATCTGCTGCCCCCTCCGTCTATAAAAGGGAAACCCCAGATACGTTATTTTATAAGCTCTCATTTTTCATCTCAAAACTCTGCTAAATTCTCCGTTCGAGCACTCCATTCTTGTTGAGGCAGAGAACTGACTTGAGCGTCGGAGGGTCTTGCCGGAGCAACCCCACCTCCGGTTTAGACTTCCTTTGCAGGTCCCAACGGCGACCGCGACTTCCCCGACTCCAGCTTCTCCGGCGCAAACAGATTTTTGCGCCAACAATAGCCATGACTTAAAATATTCTCAGTCATTAGTTCATTGAGTCAGAGATCAATGATACCGGTAAGACTGGCATGTCCTATATATGCTCAGAGATGAGGGTGGTTGATCTCACAACCACTTGTGTGATGACACTAATACAAGGATATGGGTGCTTATTAGAGAATGAGTTTACTGAATAGATATGCAAGAGAACATCTGATAGAGTCTTATTTATATATTAGCTGATGATTCTCTAGAAGAAGTTGTGTAAGTAATTCTTTGACCTGAGATCGTCATAGTACCTTGTGTACATGAATCCATATTTTGGTTCACTTCCTAACTTGATTTTTTGATCCTTATATGGAGTACTTTGGATATGGTGAAATGTGCATAGAGATTGTGAATAGTCAATAAGAGATCAGCCACTCCTAAGAAGGAGAGCAAACATCCCATATAATCTCATAAGTCGATGATTCTAGAAATCTTTGGCCAAAGTAGAGTGATAATTAGAAAAAAAATTTTAATATATGATCAACTGAATCATCACCTTCTGATCGAGATACATATAGATAAATAATTGGGTTTGACATGTTTTCATACCTACAGCTCATTTGGAATGTTGTTTGACTAAAGAATTGAATTACACGGTAACTTACCACTGAAAGATATTTTGATAATTTTTTATCAAAATTTTAAATCTTTTGGATAGTCATGACACATTGCTAGATATCAATTTTAACTTGTGAACTCATCAAAATTAAAAGAGTTTAATTCAAAAATTAATTAGAAAGAGTTTGGGACTCTTGAGCTAACCTAATTTGATCGAATTAGGGTTACGTCAAGAGTCTGTATCTACTGCTGGCTAAATTTGAAACCCAATAGATCACATATTTTGAAATTTGATCTTAATATATTTTAATTAGAATTTAATATAAATTTTAAGGGTTAATTTGATATGCTAGCATATTGTATTAACTCAAATTTTTAAATAGGTTCAGTTCAAAATGTTTGAGCTAAACTAGACCAGTTGTCTTTGACCTAATGGGATTGGGTCTATTTTTATTTGGTTCTTATCTAACTTGAAACTATTTCAAGTGTGGAAGGAGTTCTCTGTGCCCATCAGGTCTCATACCAAAAATTAATTGCCGCCCCCTCTTAATTAGCATTGAGATGTGAAGAGTCCTTCTTAATGAAGGCTCTTATCTTATCTTATCTCTTCATTTTCTCATCCAAAACCTTAACTTTTTCATGCTAATTTTTTATAAAAAATTTATGAGGCATAGAAGAGAAGAAATCCTTCTATGTGAAGGCTTTCCTATGCCAAAATAATTTATAGTGATTTATTTCACTATGTGAGAAGATGGAGCACCAAAAGTTGGTGCCCCTTGGTCCTTTCTCATATCCCTTCTTCACCTATTTATATGGGACGTCCCATATGGACCAGGTGGTAGATTTTGGGTGAAAATTAGAGCCAAGTGGTGTATAAAAAGATAAAAAAATTTTAAAAAAATTTGAGAAAACAAAAGTAAAAATTAAGAGGAAAAAGTTGTAAGAAGGATGGTGAGAGAATTAGCAAGTGTTGCTAGTTAGCCCTAGAGTTTGATTTTTTTACGTGTTAGAGCCCAAAATCAAATACTAGATTATAAGACTACTGAAGAGCATCTTCTTAACATAATTTTGGTGATAAAATTGAAGGTGATTGGATTTTAGTATGATCATACTTCGAGTTCAAAACCGGCAATATTCTTGGGAAGATAAGGCTGCGGCAGCGCACCGATTAGGAAGAATCTTGACCAACTTCTGTGTGGATCACCATTGGAGGGCTTCTACTTTGAAGTCTCATGGAGATCACCATCATACCATATTATTTTTTGGTGAAAATATAAAATTCTATGTCTTTGCATGCTTGTTTTTGTTTTGTTCGATATTGACAAGGTGATTCTAGAGTTTGAATTTTGGTTTGATAGTTTTAATGGTTAAAGCTATTGATATATTTATTTTAAAAATTTTAAAATTTAATTTTTACTGTATGATCAGAATCTAACAATGGTATCACAACCATCCTTATTGGATTCGATCAAACAAGTGCATAGTTGTAGTATAGAATTGTTCTAGTTCATATATTGCAAAAAATATTGCATCGATTTTTAGCATCAATTTTTAAAATCAAAAATTATTTTTGACTTTATATGAACCATGAATTTAAATTTTAGTTATTAAAATTATAAATTTATGATAATTTAAAATTTATAGTTTTATAGTTTCATGATGCTTAAATCAATTTTATGTTTAAGGGTGTTATGCATGTCGAATTTGATTAGGGTTTGCTTTCTATTTGGCTAAGGTTGATATATATTAAGTCATTTTATGCACCCTTATATGATTTTTTTTTTGGTATATCAATATGATTGTTATTACAACTTGTAAAAGTATATCGAATTGCATAATATGTATAGTACATTTTATGTAATTGTAGTAAGGATGTGCCAAGATCAGTTCAAAAATTCTCTTAAAAATTATATTAAGTTGTAATATCGGGATTCACTTTCAAATCAAATATCAAATTTATTTGATCAATTAATGTCTAGATAAGTGTTAAAGGTGGTTTTCTAATTAGATCTGTATGCTAGCTGGACCAACTTTGTTGATGTCTAAGAAAAGCTACGAGGAGCCTCCCACCTACTGACCTGGCCAATTTGGTCTTATTGAATTTTAGACTTTTTGATTAGTGACGTAGACACTACAAGAGCCTTCCTTCAAATTTGATCAATAGAGTATGTCAAGATCTTAGTAAGCTTGTTGTACTATCCACAAGGCTTACTATAGAAATTGATATGATATTGACTAAGTGCATATTGATGCTTATGGCATATTTGAATAGTATTGCTTTGTTGTGCTATCCACAAGGGCAGCATTGTTTAAGTATGACCATATGGGATTGAAGGGTTAACTTAACTAGAATACTATAGTTTGTTGTACTATCCACAAGATCATAAGTGATCTAGAGACAAGAGAGAAAAATGTTGAGAGTTGTATGAAGTACAATTGGTAAACAGTTATCTACTCTTGAACTCATGAATGCTTGTTGTGCTATTTACAAGGTATTTATGAAAAATAGGGATCTCAACCCCACAAAGAAACATAAGGATGTTTCTCATTTTTCATACTTGAGAGCTATGAAATTCATTAAAATAGTGGAAGACACAATTAGACAAAAATCTTAATCTAGTTGTGCATGTCATCATGAGTTGTCCGCTTATATTGTATTCTTGTCATTGTAGATTAACTACACATATGGCATCCTCACTATCATTTAGAGGCATACTAGATACAAATAAATTAATCGAATCGAACTATATGGATTGGTTAAGAAATCTGAGAATTATTCTCATTCAGAAGAAAGTCTCCCACATTCTGGATACACATGCACCCGATACAATTGGGAAGATGCTTCCGAGGAGGAAAGGATCATATATAAGATGAGGAAAGATGACAGTATGACTGTCAAATATATCATGCTTGTTCTGATGAGCAATGAGCTTTAGAGATAGCATGAGGACATGGATGTTCCCTCTATACTCCTTAATCTTAAGGACTTATATGAGGAACAAAGTTGAACTGCTAGATAGGAGATATCTAAGCAGTTATTCCGTGTCCGCATGACTGAAGGTACCTCTGTGCAAATACATGTCATAAAGATAATTGATTTGATCACTCATCTGGGATAATTAGATTTCGCCATGGATGGTGAACTTAGTTAGGATTTGATCCTGCAGTCTCTCCCCGACTCTTTCTCTCAGTTTGTCATAAACTACCATATAAACAAACTGAATATTAATCTGTCTGAATTGCTGAATATGCTGAAAATAGTAAAGAGCCATTTCAAAGGTGAAAAGGCTCCAGTTCTTTTTGTTGATAAGATCAATAAAAAGAAAGGCAAGAAGGATTTCAAGAAAAAGTTGAACCCTAAGGTTGGCATCTCCAAGAAGAAGGTGAAGAAGGTCTCTGTTAAAGGTCCTTGCTATCACTGTGGCAAGGAGGGATACTGGAAAAGAAATTGTAAAGAATACCTTGCAATTGTGAAATAAACAAATATTGCTAAAGGTTTGTATATGATACAAACTAACTTATCATTAAGTACTTTAATTTTAGATTTTTGGATATTGGATACCGTCTGTGGCTCATACTTTTGTAAATCATTACAAGATCTGCAAAAAATAAAGAATCTGAATAAAGATGTTTTTGAGCTGTTCGACACTAGTGGAGAGTCCATTCAGGCCGAAACCATAAGAATCAAGATTTTGAAGTTGCCTTCAGACAAAATTTTGAAACTGAAGATCTGTTATTATATTCCTAATATCGTTAGAGATATTATTTTTGTACCCTTGTTATTAGAACAAGGCTTTGAAATAAAAGCAAAGAACAATAGTTGTTCTATATATTTTTCTAATGAATTTTATGAAAATATTTATATTGATAATGGTCTTCTATTTCTATCACTTAATAATAATATACTTCATGTTGATAATATGAAAAAAAAAAGAGAGGATGTGAATGTCACATACCTCTGCCACTGTCGATTTGATCATATAAATGAGTCAAGAATTAACAAGTTGTACAAAGATAAATTCTTTGATCTTTATAATTTTGAATCATATGGAACTTGTGAATCTTGTCTCATGGGTAAAATGATCAAGACTCTATTTACTGGACATAAGAAAGGATGAGTGATATTTTGGACCTTGTACATACTGATGTTTATGGTCCAATATCGATTCAAACTAGAGGTGGATACTCTTTCTTTATTATATTTACTGATGATATTTCTAAGTTTGGATATGTGTATTTAATGAAATACAAATCCGAAGCCTTTGACAAATTTAAAGAGTATCAAAGAATGGTTGAGAAACAAACTAGTAAGAGTATTAAAGCTCTTCGATCTGATCGAGCAGGAGAATACTTGACTAGTGAGTTCCTCAATTATTTAAAATAAAATGATATACTCTCTCAGTGGACACCTCCTTACACTCCATAATTAAATAGAATTATGAAAAAGAGGAATTGTACCTTATTAGATATGGTGCGATCTATGATGTGTTTCACAGATCTTTCAATCTCCTTTTGGAGATATGCTCTCGAGACTGTAGCGTATGTTTTAAATAAAGTGCCCTCCAAATCTGTTTCTAGCACTCCATATGAGATATGAAAAGAAAAAAGATCCAATCTTAAACATCTTAAGATTTGGGGTTGCCTGGCTTATGCAAAAATGTTGATGGACATAAGCTAAGTGCTAGATCAAAAAAATATAGATTTATGGATTATTCCAAAAAGAGTATAGGATACTACTTCTACCATCCTACTCAACAAAAGGTGTTTATTGGTAGGCATATCATTTTCTTAAAGAAAGAGTTTATCCAAGAAAGGGGCAGTGGGAGGTCTTTGAACTTAAGGAAGTTCAAAACTTACAATCCATCTATGATTCACAAACTGATTCTCAACCAGATGTATCCATTGTTGAGGCACAGCCACTATACACACCTTCTCTTCAAAGGTCAAGTAGAGTACGTAATGTACCACTCAAGTATGGATTTGTCATTGAGAATGACAACACATCCCACATCATTGAGAATGATGATCCCACGACCTATTCAGAAGCTGTCATAAGTAGTGACTCTAACAAATGGCTCAATACCATAAAATTCGAAATGGACTTCATGTATACCAATCAAGTTTGGACTTTAGTTGATGTGCCTGAGGGTGTGACCCCAATAGGCTGTAAATGAGTCTTCAAGACAAAGATTGGAGTAGATAGCCAGGTAGAGACCTATAATGCCAGGATAGTAGCAAAAGGTTTCAGACAAAAACAAGACGTTGATTATGAAGAAATCTTTTTGCCAGTAGCCATGCTGAAGTCTATTCGGATTACGCTTGCTATTACTGCATACCATGACTATGAGATCTGACAGATAGATGTCAAGATTGCCTTTCTCAATGAAAATCTTGAGAAAAAAATTATAGGACTCAGTCAGAGAAATTTATCTCTAGTGAGAGAGCAAATCAGATATGCAAGCTGAATAGATCCATTTATGGATTAAAACAAGCATCAAGGAGCTGGAACATCCATTTTGATGAGACAGTCAAATCATTTGGCTTTATCAAAAATATGGATGAACCTTTGTGTACAAGAAGATTAGTGGGAGTGCTATTGTCTCATTGATCTTGTATATGAACGATATACTGTTCATTGGGAATGATATCTTGATGTTGCAATCGATCAAGATATGGCTATCACAAAAATTTTTCATGAAAGACTTGGGTGAAGCATCCTATATACCTGTTATAAAGATCTATAGGGATAGATCAAAAAAGATGCTCGGCTTGTCCCAGTCAAGATACATAGACCTTGTGTTGAAAAGCTTCAATATAGAGGAAAGTAAAAGAGGTTACTTGTCCATGGGTCATGGCATACAACTCTCTAAGAAGATGTCTCCTAAGACACCTAAAGAGAGATAAAATGAGTCATATTTCTTATGCTTCGACAGTAGGATCAATAATGTATGCTATGTTATGTACCAAGCCTGATGTAGCTTATGCTTTGGGCATTGTAAGTAGATTTCAGGCTGATCCTGGGGAGGATCATTGAAAAGCTGTAAAAAATATACTCAATACTTGAGAAGGACTAGAGATATTTTTCTTATTTATGATGGATCTGATATAAAACTGAAAGGTTGTACTGATTCTAATTTTAATCTGATCCGAATGATAGTAAATCCATATTTGGATATATATATATTCACCGGTATGATGGGCAGTAAGTTGGAAGAGTTTCAAACAACAAACTATTGCTGACTCAGTCACTGAGGCTGAGTACATTACTGCTAGTGAGGCTACTAAGAAGGCCGTCTGGATGAAGAAATTCATCTTAGAATTGGATGTGGTTCTAAGAATACAACTAGTGCCCCTTTATTGTGATAATACTGGGACAGTTGCTCAAGCTAAAGAACGAGGTCTCATTATAAATCCAAGCACATCCTAAGATGGTTCCAACTCGTTCGAAAGATAGTCGAAAGATGCGATGTGATTGTGGAGCGAGTTGATATCAAAATAATATAGCAGATCCGTTCACTAAGATCTTGTCATTGCAGTAGTTTGACTGCCACTTGATTACATGGACATCAAGTATAGGGACAATTGGCTTTAGTACAAGTAGAAGATTGAAAGAATAATGTCCTACAAGCAATCGCATACGAGATGTGATCGGATATTTTTTATAATTTATCTTCCAAACTCATATAATTGACATTAATATTTAATAAAATAGATATTTTTGATTCATTATATGCTGCATCTTATTGTTTAGGTCTGGACAATGATTTTAGACCGTGATGAGATCATGCCAGTGAGATCTAAAATCTTGATAGTCATGATCTAAAATATTTTCAGTCATTAGTTCATTGAGTCGAAGATCAATGATATCGGTAAGACTGCATGTTCTATGTATGCTCAAAGATGAGGATGGTTGATCTCACAACCACTTATATGGTGACACTAATACAAGAATATGGTACTCATTAGAGAATAAATTCACTGAATAGACCTATGAGAGAACATCTGATGTAGTCTTATTTACATGTCAGCTGATGATTCTCTAGTGAGAGTTGTGTAAGTGATCCTTTGATCTGAGATCGCATGGTACCTTGTATACATGAATCCATATTTTGGTTCACTTCCTAACTTGTTCTCTGATCCTTGTATGAGGTGTTTTGGATATGGTAAAGTATATATGAAGATTGTGAGTGATCAATAAGGGATCGATCACTCCTAACAAGGAGAGCGAACGTCCTATGTGATCTCATAGGTCGATGATTTTGAAAGTCTTTGGCCAAAGTAAGCTGATAATTTGAAAAAATTCTAATATATCATCAACTGAATCATCATCTTCTGATTGAGATACATATAGATAAGTAATTGAGTTTGATATATTTTCATATCTACAGCTCATTTGGGATGTTATTTGACTGAAGGATTGAATTACACGATAACTTACCACTGAAGAATATTTTGATAATTTTTTATCAAAATTTTAAATCTTTTGGATAGTTATGATATATTGCTAGATGTTAATCTTGACTTATAAATTTATAAAATTAAAAGAGTTTAATTTAAAAATTAATTAGAAAGAGTCTAGTTGATTGGGACTCTTAAGCTGACCTAATCTGATCATATTAGGATTACGTCAAAAGTCTATGTCCACTGCTAGCTAGATTTGAAACTTAATGGATCACACACTTTAAAATTTGATCTTGATCTGATTTAATTAAGATTTAATAGAAATTTTAAGGGTTAATTTGATATGCTAGCATTTGTATTAATCTAAGTTCCTAAATAGGTTCAGTTCAAAGTGTTTGAGCTAAACTAGACCAGTTGTCTTTGACCTAATGAGATTGGATCTATTTTTATTTAGTTCTTATCCAACTTAGAACTATTTCAAGTGTGGAAGGAATCCTCTGTGCCCATCAAGTCTCATGCTAAAAATTAATTGCCACCCCATCTTAATTAGCATTGAGATGTGAAGAGTCCTTCTTAATGAAGGCTCTTATCTTATCTTATCTCTTCGTTTTCTCATCCAGAACCTTAACTTTTTCATGATGATTTTTTATGAGAAATTTATGAGGCATAGAAGAAAAGGATTCCTTCTGTGTGAAGGCTCTCCTACACCAAAATAAATCACGATGATTTATTTCACCGCATGAGAAGATGGAGCACCAAAAGTTGGTGCCCCTTGGTCCTTTCTCACATCCCTTCTTCACCTATTTGTACGAGGTGTCCCATATGGACCAGGTGCTAGATTTTGAATGAAAATCAGAGCCAAGTGGCATGTAAAAGATAAAAAAAAATTTAGAAAAAATCTGATAAAAAGAGAAGAAAATATTAAGAGGGAAAAGTTGTAAGAAGGGTGGTGAGAGAATTAGCAAGTGTTGCTAGTTAGCCCTAGGGTTTAATTTTTTCATATGTTGGTGCCCAAAATCAAATCTTAAGTTGTGAAATTACTGAAGAGTATCATCTTGGCATGATTCTGATGGCAAAATCAAAGGTGACTGGACTTTGGTGTGATCATACTTCGAGTTCAAAGCCAGCAGTGTTCTTGAGAAGATAAGGCTGCGACAGCGCACCGGTTAAGAAGAATCTTGGCCAACTTTTATATGGATCATCATTGGAGGGCTTTTATTTTGGAATTTCATGGAGATCACCATCTTAAGATATTGCTTTTTGGTAAAAGTATAAAATTCTATCTCTTTGCATGCTTGTTTTTGTTTTGTTCGACATCGACAAGGTGATTCTAGGGTTTGTATTTTGGTTCGATAGTTTTAATGGTTAAAGCTATTGATATGTTTGTTTTAAAAATTTTAAAATTTAATTTTTGTTGCATGATCAGAACCCAACAAATATTACACTAGATATGATGAATTTGACCGTAGTTCTAGACCTTTTGCCCAATTCCTTAAACAGCTTGATATTGTAGCATAGTATACTATGTTAGAAAATCTCTAACAAAATGGCATGGCTGAAAGGCATAATCACATCTTGATAGATATGGTGAGGAGTATGATTGCTAATTCTCATTATCCTTGAATTTATGAGGAGAAGCCTTAAAAATTACTATGTATATCCTAAATCGAGTACCTAGTAAGGCCATTCCTAAAACTTCTTTTGAGTTATGGGCAGGTAAGAACTAAGTTTAGCATATTTACATATTGGGGTTGTCCTGCAAGGCTCGATTGTATAACTCACAAATAAAGAAATTGGATCTCAAAACTATTAATTATTATTTTATAGAATATCTAAAAAGGTCAAAAGATTTTAGATTGTATTATCCATTGCACACCACTAGAATTGTTGAAACTGAAAATACTAGGTTCACTGAGGATGGTGAAAATAGTGGGGGTGGTGAACTACATAATGCAGTATTAAAAAAATAAGAGAATCTTTTTTATTATAGTAATACCTAGAGATATTTCATATGAACCTATTCAACTTGAGATTGTGAAACATCAATAGGTGGTTGATACACCATTTTTTGAACAGATTGTCAATAAACCTGATCCAATTAAAAATCATAATAACGATATTGAATCTAAAATATTATGGAGATCTACTAGAATTAGAAGATCAACCATTCAAATGATTATATTGTTTACTTACAAAATATGATTATGATACTGGGATGAAGGATGATCTAGTATCATTTAAGGATGCCATGAATAGCGATGATTTTGAACTCTGATTAGATGCTATGAAAGATGAGATGGAATCTATGATTAAAAAAATAAGTCTGAAAACTTATCAAATTGGTTGAAGGATTTAAGTCGGTAGGTTGTAAATAAATTTTTAAAATCAAATAAAATTTTAAAGATAATATCGAAAGATATAAAACTAGACTTGTAGCAAAAAGATTCACTCAAAAAGAGAGCATTGATTATCATGAAATATTTTTTTTATTTTTGAAAAGGATTCATTTAAAATTATTATGGCATTGGTAGCTTATTTTGATTTAGAGCTACACCAAATGGATGTTAAGACCATTCTTAAATGGAGATTTAAAGAAAGAGGTGTATATGAAACAACCTGAAAAATTTTCAGTGTAAGAAAATAAAAAGCTAGTATATAAATTAAAGAAATCTATATATGATTTTAAATAAGTTTTTAGATAATGGTACTTAAAATTTAATCATATCATTGCTTCTTTCGAATTTAAAAAAAAAAATTACTGATCAATATATATATTTAAAGGTGAGTGGGAGTAAGTTTATATTTTTGATTCTATATGTGGATGATATTTTACTAACCAGCAGTGATTTGAGTCTCTTGCATAAAATTAAAATTTTTTTTTCTGTTATTTTGACATAAAAGATATGAAAGATGCTTTTTATATTCTTGATATAGAAATCCATCGTGATAGAAGTAAGAGATTGCTTGATTTATCTTAGAGGACTTACATTACTAAGATCTTAGAAAGATTTGAAATATCAAGCTGCTCATCAAGTGAGTGTCAATTGTTAAGGATAATAAATTTAGTAAATTTTAGTATTTCAGAAATAAAATTGAGAGAAATCAGATGAAGGATATATCCTATGCATCTGTAGTGGGTAGTCTGATATATGCTCAAGTATGTACTCGTCATGATATTAGTTTTGCTTTGAAAATGCTTAGTAGATATCAAGATGATCCAGGTATGGACCATTAAAAGCTGCTAAGAAGGTAATGTGCTATCTTCAGAGGGCTAAGAACTACATACTCACTTATAAGATGACTGATCAGTTGGACATGATCGATTACTCAGATGTAGATTATGTTGGTTGCTTCGATAGTAGAAAGTCCACTACAGGTTACATCTTTCTGCAGGTTGGTGGAATAATTTCATGGAGAAGCACAAAATAGTGCATTATTGCCTGCTCTACTATGGAGCTAAATATATAAGCTGCTATGAGGCTTTCTCACATGCTCTATGATTGAGAAAATTTATCTCAGGGCTCGGAGTTATAGATTCTATTTTTAAGCCACTGAAAATTTATTATGACAATTCTACTGTAGTTTTTTTATCTAATAGTAGCAAGATGATCAATGCAAACAAACATATTAATATTAAGTATCTTGCTATAAATAAGAAGATTAGTAGTTATCAGATGTCTATTGATTTTATTGGTACTACTTGTATGATAGCTGATCCTTTGACTATAGTGCTCAAAATTTTTAAAGAGAAAGTAAAAGTTATGGACATTTGTCATTGAGATATTAAATTTATAATAGACACTTATTTTGGGATCTCTTAATAGTTTAATGACTATTGTTACTTCTATTTAATTATTGTTTATATACATTATGGTTGACTGTTATCAAAATCAAAGTAAACAAAAGTGTTATTCATATGATATAACAGTGGAACCATTATCATAGGTATTATGACTTTTAATAGCCTATATACTCCAGTATATAAGACTGAGTTAAGTGAGAATTATTGATGTTATGATACATTGAAGGAAGTATGTCAATTGAGATGTATAACAACCATGATCTATATTAATAGTTTTTGCTTAATCAAAGTATAAAGGATCTTTCAAAGAATATATAATTGGATAATTTTTTTTAAAAAAAAAATGAGTGAGCACTCATCGGATCAATTTCAAAATTTGATTCAGGACTATTATTTTTAAAATTAAAATATTTTATTTTAAAATAAAATATTTTTAAAAAATCAAAAAATTATTTTTAAGTAATAATATAGGTTAAGTCAGAGAATATTGAATTTAACTCCTAATATATGGTCTAATTTTTCCTTAGTCAGATATAATTCATTGGGTTAACCATATGTCTTGAATCAATTACAGTAATCTCAATTAATTAAAGAGATATATTCCTAATAAGATTTGGATCGAAAGTTCGACTTCAATTAAGAGTAGTTTTTTTATGGGATAAGACAAGTACAGGTATAAATAGAGGTAGCCTGATCTCTTTATCCAATTCTTAGAAGGGTATGAATGATTTCCATCAATCATCCATATTAAGGAGGAGGGTGAGGAGAGATAAGACCAGACCCCCCATGGAAGAAGATCAAACATCCTACGGACTATGGGATCATTGTATTGGATAAACGATGACGCAAGGTATGATTTATTTATGATTTGATTTTTGCATAAATACATAAGTACGATCCAGATATAAAAATTTAAAATTATCTAACATTTTTTTTCATATGAGATAGGAAGAAATATTATATTGAATAGGAGTTTAGGTTGTGCTCCTCTTCTACAACCATGGAATGGGGAGTAATAAGAGACGTCTAGCGATTGAAAGCATGTCAAAAGAGCTTTTCAAAAGAGTATGAACTAGAGAGGCTAGTTGAAATAAGAGATTTTAGAAGTAAATAAAAGAGGATGAAAAGGAAATAGAGATTATGTAGAACAAATAGGAGAGATTTTAGAGCAATGAGAGGGCTGGTTAAGAAAAAATTTGAACAATTTCATAATTTGGAGAGGAGGGATAATGGGCTCCTAGCCTCTGGTCCACCTATGTCCACCATTGCCGAGCATGAATATCATCATTTTCACCATCTTCATCACCACCACTGCTGTTATTGTTACCATCATTATTATCATATTCACCAATAAATACAACCTAAGTGACTACCAAGCTAATTTCAGATTATTAGTTTTAGAAAAACAAAAATAATTTTAGTTTTGTGAAAATTGAAAATCGAAAATGATGTCAAATGTTGGGTTAGTTAAATATTTTTAAAAATAACATTAATTTATAAAAAATTGTAGAATAAAAAAATGGTACTGAACATGGTTCAAAGTTCGTGACTTTATATAAATAGAGGAAAAGTGGTGTTCGCAGACCAATCACCATAGCTGGTTTATGTATAGGGTTGGGTGGACCCAGCTGCGCCCGCTAAGCCTGAGACTCGAGCCTTGGGGTTCCGCTTCCTTCCCCAAAACAGGACGGGAGGAAAATAGGAAGTCCGAGACGAGGCTTGCGGAGAACCCAGATAACCCAGATCAAAATGGTGCTTTGCGGCCGAAGACGATGAGCGTGAAATCCTACCTCTTTTTATCGTGTGTCCTCTTCTCGAAGAAATCATGAATCATGCGATACGAGCCACGGTCTTGGGACCTCGCCCCGCTTCTCCTTCGATCATATCCGTCTCCTTCTTCCATTCCACTCCCATTTTGGAGCGCAAAAGGAGGACGAACTGGCACTCTGTAAGTTCCATTTTTCCTTTTTCCTTTTTTTTCCCCTTTCATCCAAGTTGCGATCTCATGTGAATTCGCCCTGCTTTCTTTTGGATTTTTTGGTATTGTAAATTCTACTTTATTTTGATGTCTTTTGTTTGGCAGTTCAAATGTTTGATGAATTGTATGACTGCATTTTAATCCGAGGAAAAGAAACAAAGCTCAAAGTCGTATTTTGATCATATGGAAGATGATTTTTCTTTCGTTTTAGGTTGCATGTAAAAGTGGCACAGCGAGATTTTTTTTCTTTTTTCACGATTTGGTTTTACAACCATAGCTGTTATTTTTTATTTTATTTTATTTTTTTACCCCAACCAAAATGGCACACGTATCTGTACAACCTTAAGTGAGAAGTCGCCAAAATTCTAATATTGACGTTAGCTAAAATTAGGGTTTGTTTGGACATAAGGCACAATCACACTAATTTGTGACTTTGCGTGCCTTCTAAAAATAAATGTTGTGATTTGTGTCGTGAAATTTTAAACAATCATATATATATATATATCAAGCCATGTCCCATTATTTAGTGTCAGCTTTATGAATTGTTTCGTGCCAGTTGTTTTTCTTGACAAGGCTACCTCTAGTATGCACCACTGCAACCTTTTCTAAATGCTTTCTGCCGCTTCAGTTTGTGCTACGCAGTCTTCCGTTATTCTTTTCAAACCATGTGAAACAGATTCAAATACCTCAGATTTTCTTTGCACAGATCCAAAGTAAATTTTTCATATTAGTAAATGATAGATTTGAAAGTAGAATTTTTCATATTCATAAATTTCCCTTTCTGGTCTACCTGTATTTACTTTATCTTTTTAACAATCAACTACCTTGTTAGAAAGAACATTTTATAGAACTGAACATTTTTGAAATAAGAAAAGAAAAATCTTTTCATTTGTAATAAAAGTAAACTTTACATGCGGCGTGAAACATGTGTAGATTAAGAAAAATGGGCTCCCAAAAGCCAAATTTTTCTAAAAAGTCAGGATTTTGCTGACAATTAACCTCCTCTTCCTCCTTATTACCTCCACTCCTTTAATCCTAGACAACATTTTCCAAACCCTTGTTTTCCAAAAAAGAGTTTTGTGAAGTTTTTACAATCTGCAATTTAATTAATAGAAAACAGAAAACTAGATAATGAGATGCTAAAAGCCTCTGAATAATTTAAATATGCTTAAACTTTTTTATAGCATATCTTATATAAATATGTACGTGCATACATCAGTATGTATGTGTATTTGTATTTATGTATGTGTAGTTATATCTTACTAGTTGCTATATCTAATAAGAACTCTTGAGCAATCAATTTCAATGAACATCTTATGTGGTTGTGCATAAGAACAAACATGGGACCCCATAGTGCTTTCCAAAAGTACCCTATTTAAAGGAAGTGAAGTGAACTTCAGAATATGAGAAATATTTGGGATGGGAGATATTAGAGTTGATCTAGCTTTCCTTACTTCAATAAATCCTTCTTGAGAAAATATATTTTTTATTTAATATGTAATAAGTCATTTAACAACAGTAAGTAGACAGTAAGCTGAATGAGAGTAACCAAACTTACTCAAAAAGAGCAAGTAATCCACATGGATAGCATGTGTCCAGAGACTAGTACTTGTATATTATAGCTTCAACTCATGTGACTTACCGTTTATTTTCAGCTGTAAATACAATGCAGGAGAGGATGGATAAGAAGGTAACGGAAGAAGCAGAGAAAAAAAAAGAAAAAAGAAAAGCCTGCAAAGCATCAATTCAAACTCCAGTTCAAATACTAATCAAACTCTTTGACATTAGTCTTAAATTTCAAACTCCACTTTAAGATGCAAGTTGTGGTTCGAATTACTAATCATAAATGGTAAGTATAGATAACCTTGCTGTGAGAGAGAGTTGATATGGCACGTTGCTCCCTTTGTGATCAGGTGTATGACTCCATTGTCTGCTTCGTTATATCTCCACAAGAATACTTTCCAAGATATCCTATTTGGATTGTTGTAAGGGTAAGTATGAGAAATTAGCTGAAGTAGAAGCGTGCATCTTGAAGGTATAATAAACTTATAATACTCATCTTAATTTATATGAACACATATCGCAAGGACTTTGAGTTGTGTGTAGATGTACAAACATTTGGTTTTTCTGCAGAATCATGATATTTTATGAATTGGTATGTTCTTTAAAAATTAAAAAAAAATTAGAAAATAAAAGTCGGTGTTTATCTGTGACTGTTCCTAGACCCTCTCAGACAATGGAAGTGGAATTATCTATTGTCATAAAGTTCTTCAGCTTTGTAGGCTATAAGTTTTCTTTCTCGTTTTGAAGTTCCTTGGGTTCTTATTATTCCCTTTTCTAATAGAAATTTCAGCTTTCTTATTTTAGGAATATTCAATTAAACCTCAGAGGCAGTTGTAGTATAATCCTGTTCTTAGATTTTGAGTGCCATTAAGGTTTTATGATTTGATATAATGTTATACTGCTTACTACCATTACTAGTAAAGTAGTAATTTGATTGCCATCTCAGCTTCTTAATAAAGCAGTAATTCAATATATTGTTGGAATTTTCACTCATGTTGCATGCAATCTATTACCCGTACAAAAAAAATGCAATGTTTTGAACCTCATGTCTTCAACAATTCTCATTTGCAGAGATTCAATTATATGCAAAACGAAGGAGAAAAATAGAATCAAAAAGGACATTACTGCGCAATATTTCAGATTACGCAGAATACCTTTTTGAGGTTAGTTTCTCGTGTATTTTCGAGTTGTTTGTATGCTTGTTTGCTTTGCATATTTTGCAGTTCTGTACCTTTTGGAGCTATGTCTCTGCTATTTCACTGCTGATTAAGGCAAGAGAAAGTTAATTTAATGTACTGCCGTATACTTCCTAATGTTATGTTGTGTTGTTATATAGTGTTTGGGAAACTTCCATGGTTTCTTTTTCTAATCTTTTGGTTGCATTTGCTTATTGCATTGCCTAAATGGTAGACTTATAATAGACAAAGCATTATCCTGTAAAATGGCGGTCTGCTATTTGTGCATTTCCTCAATTGATAACATTTTGTCTTGGAGAGTTCTTAAATTGTTTGTTTGCAATTTGGAAGTCACTCTTTCAGCTGCTTCCATCAATGTCTTTGTGATTTTTTCCACCGCTCTCATTTTACATATTTAGAGTACCTGATTATGTCTGACTTAGTTGCTATTTCTGTTGAGTTGTAATGAATCTTTATTTTCATTTGTGAAAGTCTTGTCCACTGAAGAGTTTGGATAAAGAGAAGACTTTTTCTTTCTTTGTTTGGAAGTTAATTGTGTTTGGTTGAGGTCATGAGAGGGAGGATGGATGGGGGTTCAAAAAATTCTAGGAAGGATAGATGGAAAAGAGGGATTGTCCATCCATCCTGACCTACTAATTTGCATCCTTCCAAATTGGGAGGATGTAAAAATGTGAGAGGTGGGTTTCTATGTTGACAAAATTACCTTCATTAATTTTTTGACAAACCCCTTACATTTCTTTACTTTATCATTCATTTTATTTTTATATTTTTTATTTTACCTATGCTATTACATTTTATTACCAATTATTTTTTATTTTACTACATAATTTCCATAATATAAGTAAATAATTAGAATTCTCTTCTATTTTTTATTTATATTCACTATTTTCAATCAACTATTTATATTAAATTAGTTAACTATTTGAATTAAATTATTAATTAATTTTTATTTATATAATTAATATATAAATAAATTCATATATAATTAATTTATAAAATTATTTATTAAATTAAATTATAAATAAAATAGTGCTCTACTTTTTTAGTAAAAATAAGTGTTATAAATTGATAATAACAACTTTTTTATTAAAAGATAGTTTAGTAAAAATATTAGGTGGATATAATCCATCCTTCTTTTTATTCTTCTTATACCAAACTGAGGGGAATCATTCCCATCTATCTTTACATATTTAACCAAACACACAAGAGGATGGGTGGAAGACCCATCCATTTTGTCCCTCATCCATCCTTCCTCCAATCCATCATTCATACCAAATAGAGGGTAAAAGACATGGTAGAGTCTTTTCAAGACCTATAACTATTACTTAATATGCTACATATGTTTATTCATTTTTACTTTCTTCCCATGTGCACTTCTTTGTTGTTGATTGAAAGCTTGTGCTTGTTTACTTGGTATAAGTTATGTTAGAAAAACCAATAACAATTATGTTTGCCTGAATCATACAATTGCTGTAAACTGAAAACCATTTTTTGTACCCAGAGAAGAGAAACTAAAATCATGTTTGACTATATCTTAATTTGATCATTTCCTTGATTTTGATTAGAAAATCTTCTGTGCTTGCCTGATTAAAGTTCTATATTAAATACAATGAGACTTGAATCTATCTTGTTGTTGCCTACCATTTGAAGCCATCCCTATGTTGCCTATTTCATCCTCTTCTACACTGTCACAAATTGCAGGATGGCAATTAGCTATGAAGGTGAACCCTAAGAATAAGATGAAGAGAATTAAAAAGTAATATGCTTGTCAATTGCATGCTAGAATCAGACTTTTAGAACATGGAATTGAAACTTAAAGTTATAACAGGCTTAACAGCTATGATATGAGAGAGTATGACATAGACAAACCATAATAAAAGAGTAGATTTCATATCCTAGGGCCAAGAGGGAGGAACATTCTTTTTTGGAGATTAATATCATAAAAGAATTTGAAAACAAGTAGAAAAGCCAGAAATAGATAAGTCTCATATGTGACTAGTGATGTTCTTTTGAACAAGCTTGGATCAAGAAAGGGATATTGATAATTTAGTTAAGATGACAAAGGTATAGATTAATTTAGGGACTGCTAGTCCATGGCAAATTATCTTTGGGAAGTTTGGTTTGACTTTGTTTCCTCCAACTGTAATGTGCTTCTAACTCCATGGAAAAAAAGCATAATAGAAGAATGAAAATATGGTCAGGAATAACATTAATGTTTATCTACGTGTCAGTTTGTTTGAAACAAATAAAAAGTTTCTTTTATAAAAAGACCTGCATGATGCCCTCTTTGATACTGTCATTTTTTTTAGTTAGTATAAAGAAGTGTCATTTTCTTCATTGGCTTTGATCAAAAATTGGAATCTCATAGTTGAGAATTAAATTAAAAGAACTGAGCTGCTTTGTTACTATATGTCACAATATTATTTTGAAGAGCTTCGATCATGAAATTGAACTCATTTTCTAATGCCACAATGGTAAGAGAATCGATTAAGGGGAGAATGGAAGAAGATCAATGAAAAGAAGGGACAGATAGAGCAGGATTCTTTTGCTCTAATACCAAACAAGTACAGGACCTCCGAGGATGGCTTCCAAGAGCATAGGTGGGCTGGGTTGATGAAAATAAAGGACATAGACATAGAGAGGAAAGAAGAGGACACTTGTTAAAGCTGGTATGTGTGACATGTAATGTTTGCAGCATGCCATGTTGACTTCCCTATCAACCAACGGGCATTGGTCTTTTGACTGATTTGCTTAGACCAGTTGGTGCAAGCTCTTTTTTGCCTTAATGAAGAGGATTTCAAAATTTCTAGTGAAATTAGTTTGGCCTTAATGACAAGTTCAAGTGTGTTCCTAGGAAAGAGAAGATAGGAGAACAATATTTTTGGTATTTTTACATTGACGATATAGAAAATTAAGGTACATCTGATAAATCTCTTTCACGATATAGAAAATTAAGGTACATCTGATAAATCTCTGTCACGAGGAACACTTCAGAGGAAGGATTAGTAAAAGGCTAAAACCTCATAATAGGTCACACTTCCAATGCTAGGGGTTTCTTCTAATGAATGGTGATGGTGTGCAGGAGCGGGCCAGAACTCCACTTCGAGAGATAATGTTGAGTGGTCTATTAGCCATGACCGAAAACGAAGGATCATACACTCCTTGTGGTTGGAACAGATCTGGGAGTAAATGACACTGGGCTAGTTTGATAAGTTTGGTAGGTGACTGTTGTGTTTTGTTGAAGTTGTGCGAGGGGCTTCCTCTGCTATGCAGTCAATATCTTTTTATAGAGGGCTAGGGAGATCTTTTCATTTAATGCCAAGTTCTTCATGATGGGAGTTCTTTGTTGCTATATTGTCCTTCAATTGCAGCATCGTTGTGTCACCTAGCCATTGGTTGTCTCATCCTTGAGTCAAGCTTTAGTTGCTCAACATGTATGTCTCTCAGCAGCCATATGGATGTCTTTAGATGGCTGTTTTCTCTTGCAAGCATCTTGTTTTCTGCTTGTCATATGTGCTTCCTATTGGTCCTCTTTGACCCTAGGTTGGTGAACCTCCATGGTTCTCCCACCTTCTTAGCTTGAATAGCACTCATTTGGGTGCTAGGTGGTTATACTCTTTGCATTAACAACCATTCCATGATTGCGTCAAAATTGTGCTTTGCCACCTCAGCTTCTCATAGGTATGCATAGTTTCTTTGCATGTGGTCCTTCTCCTGGCACGTGACACAGGGCAATTTAGGGGATGCTTGTTGTGCACAGTTGGGCCTAGGACATGAGAAATCATGGAAATTTAGGGAAGAGAGAGTAGAGAAAAGTAGAGAAGGCATTAGAGAGAAATAGGGGAGAGAATGAGAGTAAGACAAGAGAAGGGATAGGAGAGAGGGACAAGATGATAGAAATAGCTTTCTTTCTCAACAACACAAACTCATAGAATGCATGATTTAAGTCTATTCTTAGCATTCCCCTATGATACATATTATTCTACCAAGGAAATTGTGCCGAATTGGCAGGTTCAAGTTGTGCCGAATCTCCCCTATGATATATATGTATTCTACCAAGGAAAGCTGAATCATATGGAACTGGCAGGTTCAGGTTGTGCCGAATTAGACTGCTCTGGGATTGGCATAGTTATGCTAATTAAATTAGTTCGCCACCTTAGTTGATTAAAACTAGGGTTTTAAATTTTGTGGGATGGAGGTGTCTTAGTATCTCCATGGAACGAGAAGCCCAACTATCCTGTACCATCCTAGTATTAGTCTTGGTCATGTGTCCTGGTAGATATCTTCCATTCCTCTCCCTTTCTTTTCTTCATTTCTTTTTTTTCTCTTTCCTTCCTTTTCTTTCTTTTTCTTCTATCTTCTTTTCTTTCCTTCCTTTTCTTTCTTTTTCATTATCTTCTTTTCTTTCCTTTCCTTTTCCTTTCTTTTCTTATCCCTTCCTTTCTTTTTTCTCTCTTTCTTTTTTTCCTTCTTTTCTTCCTTTCTTTTACTTCTGCCTTCCTTTCTTTTTTCATTTTTCTTTTTCTTTCCTTTTACTTTTTCCCTTTCATCATCTTCCTTTCTTTCTTTTCTCTTTTTTCTTCTCTCCTCGCATGGATGGGTTTCAGAGTCCCATCCCCATCCCAGTCTCGTTTTCTCATAGGAATGGGATGGGATAACAGGGACAGCCCCATCTGCCAGGACATAAAACCTTTGATTAAAACCACTCCCCCACTTCCCTAGCTTGATCAATAGTCCCCATCCCGCTAGGATTACGGTTGCTTGAAGCAATTCCTTGCTTGACCTTGCCCTCTTTGTTTCCTCTCTGTCATCATAGGTAAGAATCCCTCCTCCTCCTTCCCCTTTCCCTCTTCCCACTGTCCCTCTCTCTTGGCCCTAACCCTCGAATAGTGGGGACTTGCTTGCTCTTCCCCTCCCTCTCTCCCCCTCTCCCCCTCTTTTGGCCTTAATCCTACAATGACAAGGGCTCGCTTGGCCTTTCCCTCTCTTCCCCTCCCTCTCCTCCCTCTCTCTCTCCCCCCGTCTCTCTCGCCATCTTTGTTTTGGAGCAGAGATTGGAATAGGGGAGAATTTTTTTTATAATTTTCATTTCAAACTTTTTTATTTTTTGAATTCTGAATTGAAGTTGGCAAACCCTATGCTAATTTTAGTTCAAAATCTGAAAATAAAAAGATGAAGAGGTTGGAACATCCTTGGTATGGTACGATATGGACCTGTACATTACTGAGCTGGTTGTTGACTGGTACGGGCCCTGATAGTAGTTTTAGGAACCTTGTATCCTACCCTAACTTAAAGATCAGATAACTAAGTATGTTAAAATGATAACTTATGTCCCAAGTAACTTTTAGGTCCGAAAACTTGATAGCCAAGTAACTTAAGGTTCTAGGTATGAACCAAGGTTTGGATTACTGGTCCGCAATACTTAGCAAGAATTGTATTGGTAAGTTACCTATTCGGTCCATACATCAAACTGAACCTCGGTACCATGTCAGCACCTTATTAGTATTGTATGGTATGATAGTCTGTACAAGCAGTATGGGTTTATACAACAGACCTTGTTAAGGACTAAATGACTTAGTGGCCAAGGCTCAAGTAAAATAATGAAATATAGACCTTAGAAACTAATAATTGAGACTATCAAATAGTTTTGATGCTCCAAGTGGGTTCCTTGATGCTCTTGGCCATTGGATAAGGGCTAAAATAATCATGATATAATTATGATGCATGATCCAAGCCATTGACTTCATTGCCACATGTCTACCAATGTCTCATTATGAAATTAAAGAATACTAGAGAGAAAGGGACATAGATTTGTGAGAGTGACAAGAGAAGGGTAGGAAGCCAACTTGGACCAAAGAAAATATCTTTTGTTCTCAAAATCAAACAAACATATAGTATATGACTTAGTGACTATTTATATTTTTCTTATATCATGTTTGTGTGTATGTGTCGATTGTAACTTAAGGATGGGGCCAAGTAACAAAATATTTTAAAAAGCATTACAACCTAGAATCCATGTATCTTGATGGCCAACTAAGTTGAGATCCAAGTTAACAGCTATATAATGACTAAAGCTCCAAAAAAGTACTAGGTAAATATAGACTCAAAACAAGAACAATTTGAACCATCAAATGGCTTTGATGCTCCAATGGTATTGCCAGATAACATCATCCAATGTCCAAACAGACCCTAAAAGAATAAGTGACTTTGTTTGATGTCAATTGTTGTTGATGCAATGATATCTTGTAATCCCAAACATGGTAATTTAAGTCTATGTAGTAAACTTCATCATAATTTTTATATTTTCCGATGGCCCCCAAGACTCCACCTGACTAGAGTAGAGCCTGGAAATTGATGCCTCAGATGTTAGTTTGAATGAGTCCAGAGGAGCTGTCCGGCACACATGTTTATCCATGGCTTAGAAAGAATAAGCTTGTTCTTTAGAACTTCCAGAGCTGCAATTTTGGCCTCACTTCTTGCAAAAGATACCTCAAAAAGATTTGGATCTGGTGCATAGCATTTTTCATACTTCAGACTTGCAATCAAGGTTTTATCTTTGCCAGGTGAGACACTCGATTTTTTTTCTGCTGCTGAAGTTATTCTTTGAGTCACTTCTCTTCCAGAATCAATGCTGTTGGGGAAGTTTCATGCTAAAGCATTCTAGGGGCAGATGTTATTATCTTCTGATTTGTATTGTGTTCTGCAGAGTAAGCTTTAGCAGCAAACCTATCATTGTCAATATGTCCTAGTCAATAATTTTCTCCAAGTTTCCTTCCTGACCTGATATATCAGCTGACTTTTGAGATATGCTGTAGGAACCAAACCACTGAGGACTACTCTGTGAGTGGCTATTTGATTAAACAGAATCCCCAGCTAGGGAGAAAGTAGAGGTACAGACGGCTGAAGTTTACAGAATATGCAATCAAACCTTCTTTTGGTAGCATTTCTGCACAATCTATGTGCAATGTGAGGGCAATTCAATTCTCAATCTATGTGCAATGAGAGGGCAATTCAATTCTCCTGCATGCGGAAAATAGCAACCTTGCTTTGATATTTTGGACCTCTGTCATGATATTCCATTTTGTTAAATCAGATAGAGTGCCACTGGCATTCCACAGTCAAAGCACTAAGAGGGCTGATTTTAAGCCCTGAGATAGGATTTCAAAGATTTGTTGTTGCCAATTTACTTGGAGTGGGTCGGTATAGGCCAGAGGGAATGATCTGATAGTACAAATTTGTAAAGCTTCATGGCAGAAGCTTTAATCCAACCAGCAAGTTTCTTGAATCCTTGGCCAGCTTTAACCTTTGATTGTTCTCCTAGTTGTGATGGTTGACTTCTTCCATAAGTAGCATTTTAGGAGGTGCTGAGCTTCTTTTTCCAAGAATTACGTAACTAGTCCTGGTTCTCTGTTTCTAATTTGTTTCCTCTAAATTAGAAAGATTCTCATAAATGTTCTCAAATTGTTTCCTCAGATATTTTCCTTTGCTGTTGGATTGGATTAATGATGGATGAACATCATAATTGAGGTCACATGCAAGCCCTAGTACACCATGAGACTTTCAAGAAAGAGGACAAATCTTTTTATATGAAGGGTTTTTGTGAAAAGAAAAAGGATGAATGACTTTTATAGAGGTCATGATGGGTCAACTTGGGCAAATTCTTCTCAGGCTAAAAAACAATCAACCTTACCCAACTTATTTATAATTGGGTAAAAAAGAATAGACCCGCCCAACCACTTATATGGACCCATACTAAACTGGTCAACACAGTTTTGGCCTCACATGTTAATTATGCCTTAAAAATGCATTAGAAGGGCCAAGAAATGAGGATATGTGGTTGGGTGTCAAAATAAAGGGTGAGAGTGATGAGAAGAAATTTAAGTGGAGATCAACAAAAAGTTTTGACAAATCTTGGACACATTATTCACTCTACCTTTTCTATTTAGCATATTTTGTTTTTATTTTTGATCATTAATTAGGCAACCTTCATATTGACCTAAACCAAAGCTTAACAAGTGAGATAGGATTGAGGGAGAAGATGAAGAAGAGGGGAGAGAAGAGAACCAGAAGAGAAGTAGAAGAAGAAGAGAGAAGAAGGCAGAGGGAGGGAGGAGGAATTCTTAATGTTCTACAATCTCAATAATTCAAGTTGTGTTTTCAATTAACATAGCAATGGGTTTTATAAACAACCTAAAATCCGTATGAGAGTTTGCATAAAAATAAATTTTGGAGTCTGCATAAAATTCTAATTCTAGAGTGAGTAGAGTCCGTAAAGTGCTAGTTCTAGAGTCCATAGAAAAATAAAATTCCTTAATTTCTATATTTGTGCCTAACAAAAAGTGCGCCTAATTTTCTTATTATTGGATGGTCCTCTGTCATACTCTTCTGGTTAGAAAGAACTCAACTTCGGAGAGTTTGACTGCAAGTATCACTCTAGAAGCTCAGGATTTAAGGCGCAAAACCTATCCTATGTAATCTAGAAAGCATCAGATGAAGGGCAACCTTTTCGTTGGACAAGATAAAGATAGAAACCACCATCAGAAGAAGTAACAATCTCATCATCCAAAATTGTCCCAATCTCATCCCTCTACTAAACTGAAGTACTTGTAGGAACACTAGATGGCAAAGCAAGGGCTTAGAGATGCCTCGGTAAGGTAATAAATCTTTCATATTGAAAATAGGACTAACATTCATGGAATCAGGTAGATCAAGTAAATACGCATTAGGTCCAAGTTTTCTAATGTTGGGTAATGGTCCAATGGCTTAGGCATGAATTTCTTGAAGGAATATTTATGCAAGAATTTTGGACGAATGTGAACTATGACATTATCTCCCATATTAAACTCCTTTGCCCTACGATGTACATCAACAAGAAGTTTATAATCCACATTACTCATTGCAATTTTGCACCTAAATTTATGGTTTAGGATATAGATACCCTTTCTAACAGGAATTTGAGGGGGTGATTTATTCTTAGGCCTAGACTCTTTACTTGAGAGTTCAGTAGGGGTCAAAATGATGTTCTTTCTTGTATGCTTAAACACATAGGTGTTCTTCCTACCATGGTTGGGTCCCATCTAAGTTATAAAGTCATAGGTGCCGTAACAAAATATATGCCTCATCTATAGGTGACACATCACAATACACCTCATCCTTATAATCTCCCATTTTGATGGGCACTAAATTTAAAGTTGTCTTATTAATCTAGCCTCCTTAAAAAGGCTTGGAGTGTGGCTCTAGCTTCAGGTTCAATCTAGCTACAGTAGCCTTGGAGACCATATTCATGGTGCTACCCCCATCTATAACCAACTTAGATCTCTCATTGCATCTAATGAAGGTGTGAAAAATAGTAGTATGCTTCTACTCATCAATATCCATAGTAGTGGACAAAATACACCCCATTACATTACAATGGTGATCATCTATCTCTAAATCATCATCAAACTCTTCCTCATCCCCAAATATTCTACGAGATCGGCTACCTAGTCCTCATCCTTATGTGGATCATTAGACTATTGCTCTAGTGCTAAAGCTCTTAGGATTTGAGCATGTTGGCTCAATTGCTCATATTATTGACTCATTCGCTCAAATTTGTCTATGAAGTTCATAAAAGCTTGAGGGTCAAATTATGGTGCAGAAGTGGAGGGAATAACATTTATAATAGTTTGGTCCATAGTGGAGGGTGGTTTCTTTGTTCATGGTGTGATGAAGTGAAGTACAGGGACAATAAAAGTATGCAGAGTTAGACTTAAAATTGCGATAAATGATTATCAATCTTGAACTACTATGATGCATATACATGAGACTAGTATGTTTAATGCAAATGATGTGCCAAAGTCCACAAACTAGGCTAGATGCAGCAAACTTGCAGGATAGATGCAAACAAAGCTCAGGTGCCAACAAACAAGATCAGAGTTTGCGGAACCATCCCGAATCGCTCGGTTCAAGGCATATTGAGCTGTGTTGGTGGCGGATTGGGATGGTTCTGACAATCGAAATGAGAAATTGGAGGAGGGGGAGAGGCAGAAGGAAAAAGAGAAAAAGAGATATAGGAAAGGGAAGGAGAGGGAGAGGAAAGAAGGCTGTCGGAGGCCTCAACAGTCTCCAGCAGCCGCTAAGGCCACTGCGCCGCTACCGAGCCTGGTGGAAAGTTGGAGGGGCTCTACACTTCTCCTGATCGAAACAAGGGCTTTGGCCCCTCTTTCATTTTTTATTTTCCTTTTTTTTTTTGGTTCGGCTCGGTTTGGCATATCATGGTGTAATGGATTCGAAACACGAAAATAACCTATCCTCTTGTGGGTATAAGGTTGTGTATATATAATCCTCCCTAAACCCTATAGTGGCAGGACCCTCATGCATAGGATGTCTTTTTATAGAATAGTCGTTTTTTGGTTTCATTGCTTGAAGTGTGTCTTTTTATATTGCAACATAGTTGCATAACTAATTAAATCAATATTGACATTTAATAGGGGATGGAGGAGCTTTATCTAGATCATTTAGTAAAGAGAAGGATTGGGATAGTTTTCAAATTGGTTTGGCTTTTTGGACCAAAAGGTCCATATAGGCATGGTTTACTCTGCTAGATTGTACCAGTTGTTACGAGCTGTATAGTACCATACTGGTAGTGTATGAGGCTTGGTTTGCCCCATATTTAAGTGTTAGTACTGAGATATATACCATAGCATTACTAGGTAGTCGGTACAGAGTGTACCAAGTGGGCATCAGCACAGGGTCTAGTATGGTGACTGCAAACCATTGAGGTGCCTTTTGGTGCTTTTAGAACTTGAGTTCCATCAACTGACTCGGTCAGTTCGGGTTTTTTATTGTCAGATAAACAAATTTTGGTTGGGTTAGATTTATGGCAGATTTTGGTTGAGATCTCAGATCTTGGGATTGGGTAGGTTGGGTGTTCAAGTCATCAAGTTGTGTTCTAGTCGACCCTACTGAACCTGAACCCAACCTGTTTGTAGGCTTGCTACCTTGTAGAAGAATCCTTTCTTTTAGCTCTATGAATCACTTCTATTTAACCTTGACTCAGTGATGGGTGCACAAAACAAAGAAAACATGAATGGATCTAGGGGACATGGCTGGAGCTCTGATGGAAGCTAGAAGAAAAGATTGAAAGCAGACTGTTGCATTCACTCTCTTCTCTCTCTAAATCTGGCTTCTGTGCTGGTTCCACCTGAAGAAGTTGAAAAACCTTTTCTCTCAGCAACAGGGAGTCAATGATATGGATGGCATAAGTGCATATTCTTCCCCTATTGTTATTAAGTAGTTCTCATGTTTTTGATACTCTTACCTTTATCCAATGGTTTGTGGTCTGGGTTAGGTTCTTCTAAATGAATAGTTGCAAATTATAGGAAGCATCCGGTGATATTAACTTTCGTCATTAATTTAGTGAAGTGGGCTTCTTTTCTGTTGCCTCTGCTTATATTTTTTAATTGTTCATGAATTTGGATGTTCATAGATATATTGCAATGTCAATTCGTTGGTTTTCTTTCCAAACCATGAATTTATGAATGACCCCATTTTAGTTATTTCTGCAAAACTTTGGATACAGGGGTACATAATATTTCAAAAAATGTCAGTGATATTACCAGCTTACATATGAGAAGTTTTAAGTATAGTTTTATGGGTAAAAGATTCCATTTCACGAAGATATTGGATTGAAAAAGGGATCAAGGCATACTTTTTTCACTGTCATGACATATACTGTTGTGTCAAGCATTCTAGCTGATAGAGAGATCATTAAACTAGTTCTGCTTTTATATTTTCTCTAAATGCATCATTTGGTTTTGATAGGAACTGATGGTGGTGTAGAAGCAATATAATTCAAGTGGATTGCACAGCTTAGGTTTATTAGTATGTATGCAACTCCAATTATGCTAAGTTACTGGGAGAACTTACTTTTATGTAAGAACATGTCAATGAACATTTTGTGGGTCATAACGGAAGAAGATAATCCCTTCTTTATGCTTACTGCTAAATGCCATTATTTATTCCTGAAATACTTGTGTTGTCATCTACCATTAGCTAGTTTTCGGAAACTTGATTAAATTGAGAATAAGATCACTATTACATTCTTTATCATGGATGATTTCAATATCTTCATAATGACCAAAATAACCGGGAAAGGTACCACCATACAATGTGTTCTTTGACAGCTTGAGCTTTTTAAATGTGGGAATTTTTGCATCTGCTAACTTAATATGCTCATTTGTATTATATTATGATTTTGACCGCAGAAGTGAGGAAATTCAATTTTGATGCCTATCTGCAGCTTTATCCATCTTTATTTTGATAATGGTATATTATTAGTTATTGAAGCACATATAGAAAAGTCAACATGCCACTCATTGATTCTCATGTTCAGCTGGTAGTTGTTTATGCTTTCACAGTCGTCCATTAGAAATTTGTTTATGCCGTAGTTCTTCTTTAATAATTTTCTAGTTAGTTCTGGTACTGTGTAGGACCGTGATTTTAGAGCTTTGCCCTCATCTTCTCTGCCTTTTGTCTTTTTTACTGAGATTCAGAGCTGGCGAGATGAAGATGAACGAAACACAACAAATGATGGAGCCCCATGGTTTAGAAGGCACTATTCAGCCAGGGGAACAAAGAAAAGTGGTTTCCATGTACATGAACCTCGATGGGAAGATTACAGAACCAAGAGTAAGGACTTCATTATCTTTGTTCTGCACCAGTTTATTCTTCTGTTAATAACTTATCCTCTGCCAATGACAACAAAGTATCCTGTTGATGAATTGAAAGAAACACTTTCTGTTCATCAAGTTCAATTTGCCGAACTTTTTCTAATTTTCTTCTCTCTCTCTTTCTCTTTCTCCTCTCTTTCTTCTATGAGGATATGCCTAAGATACTACAGTGATAGTCAAACCTATGAAAAACAAGTTTAAAGGGATGGAAGGAACATCCTTCTGGAACATGCAGATCAAAACTGAACTGTTGATACCAAAATAGATCTTCTTTTTTAGGAAGAGGTGCATTTGTATTTTGTTCGACCGATGATGATGATGATGAAGTTGAAACCATATTCCGGTCTGCATTCGGAGGGGCAAGATACTCTTATTGGTCTTTCAGTGGTTTTGAAAATTTTCAATGGAGGAACTCTTCCAGCCATGCTCACAGTAAAAGCTCTCGGAACTGGAGTTATGAATCAGATGATGAAACTGATACTTCCCTAGAGTCAGAACTAGCTTCTGAACGGTTAGCTCTTGGGTTGAGTGCATCTGGGCCATTAAAACTTGAAGAAGTTAAAAATGCGTAAGTTCTTAAACTTTTCATTATGAACTATTTGCTGTCATTCTGAGGATTGATATGATGATATTTCTTCTGGTCCATGCGCTCTTATTGCATGTGTAGTCGGTTAAATGTTCATTTATAGTTTCAAGGACCTGGAGCATGATGCATTTGTCATTATGAACTTGTGCCGTTGTTTTTCAGGTATCGAGCCTGTGCCTTAAGATGGCATCCTGATCGTCACCAAGGTGCATCAAAGGTAAGCCAAATTAGCTCTTTTTTCCCTTCACTCGGTGGAACCAATGTAGGTTCCAAGCTTGAATGGAAAAACTTGGTTGACAACAGGTAGCTGGCGAGTTTCATGCTAGAGGTTATCTATAAACCACAGAAATAGCATAAGAAAGTTCATCTTGTATGTCTAAACCTTGGGTCTGCCGACACATGCTATTGTTCATCCAATGGCAACAAGCATGAGATGCTTTTCAGAGTAGGCTTCCACATGGTAGAGAATCAACCTGTTTTGGAAGAGAAAGCAAGTCCACAGACCTGCTTTGAAGCCAATGCTTGTTTGAAGCTCTGCTGCATGCTATAGGGAATGCTTGGATACGTATAATGTATCTCATATGAATACATTATGAATAATCTTATGCAGTGGAAGGTGTTCTCCCAAAACTGTGGAGTGAATCTTCAACACAAAAATTTAGAAAAATAACTCTTTGGATGCCCCAGTATCTCCAAAAGCTGCATATATTTAATATGTCTATTAAGATAGTGATCTTTCTTCCCCAGCTCCTAATTCTCCATTTAATGGAGCTGTCATTGTATTCTTGGACCCAAGATTCTTTTGTTGGAACTAACAGAGCAAAATTATCTGTTTTTGATGCATGAACAGGTAGCAGCAGAGGAGAAATTCAAGCATTGCAGTGCAGCGTACAAGATATTATGTGATAGATTGGCTGTGAGCTAAGGAGTTTAAGGCATGAGAATCAAGAGGGTCCATCTGCAGTTTTGTAACCATAATTTATTAAAGGAAAAGCTTTACCAAAGTTCTTTGTTAAATTAGCTTATTCAAGCATGAATTCCCGAGCTATAAGATGCGTCTTCAAACAGTTAAATGTATCTTATACAGGAAAAAAACAATTAAATGTATCATTTAAAAGAATTGATATCTTTAACAAACTTAAAAATTGATAGCATATCTATAGCCGTCCATCAGTGCAAGTTGCTTTATTATTGTTATTTTTTTTAAATTTATGGTAGTAGCTGATACAGGGAGCAAAATCTTATCTTGATGAATGCCGACATGCCTGGTACTTCGGATTTGTCCGGCCTTTGATTCTGACCGATCAGAGATATTTTTATGGTCGAACCAAGCTGACATTTTATGAAAGTATTATATTTGATATTTTTGTCCGATTGGGAAAATTCTGTAATCCGTGGTAATAGCTTGCCATGGGCAAATAACGAAGAAGATATTGATGCATCTCTCTAGGTAAGGTAGAGAATGATTGTATCTTGCTTGATAAGATAAGAGTAGCAATTTGATAATCCTTTCTTCTCATAGCATCTTCATCTTTATCTTTAAAAAGAAGGTCAGAAGCTCTCGGTTCTCCTCAAATACTTGCTTATTTTGTTTCTTAGTTTTCTGACTTGAGCATCAAAAGATCTCACCATAGCCAACTCTAGTTAGATATTTATTTTATGGGTCAAGTCGGTGTCGTCTAGTGCTAGTCACATCCTTTCTTCGATTGGACCAACCTAGCTCAAAAAATTAGTAGCAACAGATGGTGCTAGAGAAAGGGTCTTTGGGTTTGTTCATGGGAAGGAGCAGACATCCTATCACCATGGCAACATGCAAAAGAAAATCATCATGCCACTTTATTGCCACTACCTCAAGCCTGGCTGAAGTTCTCAAGCACTGGTGCAGCAATCGGAGGTACTGCCTCCATCCTCTCAACTGATCATAGGGGTGGATCCCAATTAGTTCAACATGCTTATATAGCAGGTGTGACCCTCATTGCTGCAGTACTAATAATGCAGTAGGTTAACGAAGCACCAAGGGAATGGCCTCGGCTAGCACCATCTCATCCTCCTCATCATAGTCTAGAATGGGGAAGGTAGAGTCGACTTAGCGGACCTAGAAGTCCTAATTGGAAAAGAAGACATTCCCTTACTCCACGGTGTGGGAAAGATTCTACCCTAGGTTGATCTTCACTGCGGCATACAGAAACCTTTACTGTCCGGGATGTCGATATGGATTGAAAGCTTTAGGAGATGAATCGACAAATTAAGGTCCTATACAATCAAGCCCTTGCTCAAGATGATGAATTTGGCTTCAATGCCGACCTGCCCTTTAGCATGAAGATCATGTAGGAGCCAATCCCTACTCACTTCAAAATGCTCTAGCTAGAGGCCTACGATGGCTAAACCGACCCTATAGATTACCTTGAAAGTTTTAAAGCCTTGATGCTCCGACACGGTGCCACAGATGGAATTATGTGCCGAACTTTCCCTCCTACCTTGCGGAAAGCAGTTTGGTACTGGTACTCTAGTTTGAAGTCGAACTCCATCCATTCCTTTGAGCAACTCAACTGATCATTCATGGCACACTTCATCAGTAGTAGGCGACAGCACTGCAGACTAGACTTTCTAATGAATATCAAACAGAGGGAAGAAGAATCCTTTTGAGCTTATGTGAGTTGCTTTAACGCAGCCACATTGGACGTGTGTGATCTTGATCAATCGATCACGATGTTTGTCCTAAAGGATGGGCTCAAGAAATGCCAGTTTCTTTTTTCGCTAGAGAAGAGATATCCAAAAGACTTCATCGAAATGCTAGTCAGGTGGAGAAATATGCCAATGCTGAAAAGCTTGCGAGCTACATGATACTCCAATCAAGATAAAAGTTGAGGGAAGAGAATGAAGATAGGAGGGGCTCACCGAGGTGAGAAGATCATCAGAGGACTTTTCGATGATCTAAGACTTCGCCTTGGGACTGACGATCTAGAACCCTACCTCAGAATCAGTGATAGCGACTCTTCTTAGAGGTTGGTAGAATGCATTGCCATCAACAAGGTTCACCAACTACTCTCCTTTGAATGCCCCTAGGAAAAGATACTGTTGCTCCTAGATTGATTTTGATGACTACAAAATAGTTTGAAAGGATACAAATATTTTTTATTTGAAAAAGACCTTATGCTCTACAGGGGCAAAATCGTAATTTTATCAAAACTCTGATTTGATAGCATCATCGTGTAGAACAAATGATATGTAATCTATTGGTGAAAGTTTCATGGTTTTTGGACTTATATTTTTGGAGTTATGAAGGTTTGAAGTTCATGAGTCGACTCATGAGTCAACTCATGAAACTATGAGCTGATTGGCACGCAAAGATTGGCCATGGCACGCTGGTTTTCTGGCTTGGCACGACCTGTGAGTCGACTCATGAGTCGACCCACAAGGCATGAGTCGACTCATGAGTCGACTTCTGCTGTTTTGGGCCAAGAAAATCCAGAAACCAAATCTCTGGACTTTGCAACAGAGGTCGACTCATGAGTCGACTTCTGCTGTTTTGGGCCAAGAAAATCCAGAAACCAAATCTCTGGACTTTGCAACAGAGGTCGACTCATGAGTCGACCCCTGAGGCATGAGTCGACTCATGAGTCGACTCATATGACGGGATTTGCCTGTAACGGCTAGTTTTTGGCCAGATTTGGTTGCTTTTTAATGCTGCTTTTTGTGCTCTAACGGCTCTTTTTCTGCCTAGTTTGTTTTCCCTTGTCTCTTAAGGCTATAAAAGGTTTCAAAAGGTGAAAAACAAAAAAGAGAGAGATCCAAATATCCAAGAGGCATTCAAGTGATTTGAAAAGAGAAAATCAAGAGCATTCAAGAGGGCATTCAAGTGCATTCAAGAGAAGGTTTTTCAAGCCAACTACTCAACATCATACAAGAGCTCATTTAAAAGCCTTCAAGAAGCCATCAATCAAGCTCACCAACTCCTCAAGCATTTACTTCATCTCTCATCCACTTTGAGGAAATCCAAGAGGGGCTTCTTCATTTGAGTAAAGCGTATTTATTGTTATATTTGCTCACTTAAGGAGCTATTCTTGTACTTATTTGTGCTCTAAACTGATTTTATCTTGTGAGTAATTATTTTTGTTTTGGAGGGTTTTCAAAACAAGGAAAGGTTGATCCGAACCTGAAATCGGAGTGTATTGGGTCGGCTTGTATCCGGAAAACAAGTGGACTAGCTTGGGATAGCTAGTGTCGGAGTTTTCGACGGTTGTATTCGGGTTGAATACAAAGTATAGTGGATTGGAATTCCCAAGTAGGAGCTTGGGGAGTGGATGTAGGTGCAAGGTTGGCACCGAACCACTATAAATCATTGTGTTTGTGGCATGCTTTATTGTTTCTCTTTAATTCTCCATTATATCCTTGCATTCTTGTTTTAAGTAATTAATCTCAAACTAAAGTCTCTCTCCTCATTCATCAAGCTTTTGATATATAATTTTTACAAGTAATTAGTTAAGCCTAAAATTTTTAAAACCCAATTCACCCCCCCTCTTGAGTTGCATAGCTGGGCAACAAGTGGTATCAGAGCCCGGTGCTCTAGCCCTTCTTTGATCTAACAATCAAAGAGCCAAAGATCTATGGCAACCCACGTCGGCACTTCTCTAGCCGAGGGGCAATCTACCAACCGACCTCCACTTTTCAATGGGTCTAATCACACCTATTGGAAAGCTCGGATGAAGATTTTCATACAAGCACTAGACTATGATATGTGGAGTATCATAGTGAACGGTCCACACACACCCACCAAGATAATAGATGGTGAGGAGTCAACCAAACCCGAAAGAGAATGGGATGAGGTTGATAAGAAATTGGCACAGTTAAATGCTAAAGCTATGAATATTCTTTATTGTTCACTTGATGCAAATGAATTTAATCGCATTTCTACCTGTGCATCTGCTAAAGAAATATGGGATAGGTTAGAAGTAACCCATGAGGGAACAAATCAAGTAAAGGAGTCTAAAATAAACATGCTTGTACATAAATATGAGTTATTTAAAATGGAGCATGATGAGTCCATAACTGCTATGTTTACTCGCTTTACTGACATAATTAATGGTTTGAAGAGTCTTGGCAAATCTTATACTAACAGTGAGCTTGTAAGGAAGATTCTCAGGTCATTGCCAAGAACCTGGGAAGCCAAAGTGACTGCTATCCAAGAAGCAAAGGACTTGAACACTCTACCTCTAGAAGAGCTTCTTGGATCCTTGATGACTCACGAGCTTAGCATGAAGCAACATCAAGAGGATGAAGTCAAAAAGAAGAGAACCATTGCCCTCAAATCCACAGCCTCTCCTGATGAAGAAACTGACGACACAGAAGATGAAGAACAGGATGAAGAAATGGCACTCATCACCCGAAGATTCAAGAAGTTCCTAAGAAAGAGGAAACAGGGGATGAAAAAGAGACCTTTCACAAAAGGGGAACAAAGCAAAGAGAAAGAAAAAGATCAACCCCTTATATGCTATGAGTGCAAGAAGTCGGGGCATTTCAAATCCGAATGTCCACAATTGAAGAAAGGTCCCAAAAAGTTCAAAAAGAAGGCAATGATGGCCACATGGAGTGCGAGCGACGACTCAAGCTCCGATGAGGAGACCTCAACAGAACAAGCCAACCTGTGCCTTATGGCACACGATAATGAGGTAATTTCTGAAACCCCTAGTGAATTTACTTTTGAAGAATTGCATGAAGCCTTCAATGATTTAATTGATGAATTGAAGAAACTAGGAATGAAAAACAAAGAACTAAAATTGAAAAATCAGTCTTTAGTAAAACAAGCAGAAAATCTTTCAATTGAAAAATCTACTTTGCTTCAAGAGAACCAAAGCCTAAAGAATGATATTAATAAGCTGAAACCTATAGTAGATAAATTCACCTTAAGTTCAAACAAACTAAATATGATTCTTGAAAATCAAAAGGCCGTATATGATAAGGCCGGACTTGGCTATAACCCCTTAAAGAAACAAAAATTTCTGAAAAATATTTATGTAAATTATTCAAGTAACAAGCCTACCAATACTACTTGTTTTAAATGTGGTAGAATAGGACATAAATCTTACACTTGTGCAAACATAACTGTAAAGAAAATATGGGTTCCAAAAGGAACCATCTTGACTAACCAAAAAGGACCCAAGAAAGCTTGGGTACCTAAAACAAAAACTTGATATTTGTTTGCAGGTGTGTCTAGCATCCCATGGAGAAAACAGGAAATGGTATCTGGACAGTGGATGCTCGAGACACATGACTGGTGATGAATCACAATTCATCACGCTTGATGCTAAGGATGGAGGGATGGTCACCTTTGGAGATAATGGCAAAGGAAAGATCATCGGGATAGGTAACATTGGTATCACTCCCTCCAAATATATTGAAAATGTTTTGTTAGTTAAAGGTTTAAAGCATAACTTACTTAGCATCAGTCAATTTTGTGATAAAGGGTATAAAGTAGTTTTTGAATCATCTGTTTGTATTGTGACTAGTCCTATTAATGATGGCATCAAATTTATAGGACATAGACATGACAATGTTTATATGGTAGATCTAAATAATTTAGCCAAATTAGACATGCAATGCTAGTATCCTTAAATGCTAAAGTTAATGAGACTAGTTGGCTTTGGCATCGTAGACTTGCTCACATTAGCATGCATTCTCTTTCAAATTAATTAAGAAAGAATTAGTTCATGGCTTGCCTAAACTGAATTTTGAAAAAGATAGGATTTGTGATGCATGTCAACTAGGTAAGCAAACTAGAGTTTCATTTAAATCCAAAAATATTGTTTCAACTTCTAGACCATTAGAGCTTTTGCATATGGATTTATTTGGACCAACTAGAACCACAAGTCTAGGAGGAAAACGATATGGTTTTGTAATAATAGATGATTATTCACATTTTACTTGGGTTTTCTTTTGGCACACAAAAATGAAACTTTTCATATTTTTACTAAATTTCATCGAAAAGTCACTAATGAAAAAGGATTTTCAATTCAAAATATTAGAAGTGACCATGGAACTGAATTTGAAAATCAAGACTTCGAAAAATTTTGTGATGAGAATGGAATCGGTCATAACTTCTCTGCTCCTAGAACACCCCAACAAAATGGGGTAGTTGAAAGGAAAAACAGAACCTTAGAAGAAATGGCCCGTACCATGCTTTGTGAAAGCAACCTTCCAAGATATTTTTGGGCGGAAGCTATTAACACAGCATGTTACATTTTAAATCGTGCTTTGATCAGACAATTTTTAAAGAAAACCCCCTATGAACTTTGGAAAGGAAGAAAACCAAATATTGCATATTTTCATATTTTTGGCTGCCGATGTTTTGTATTAAATAATTGCAAGAAAAGACTTGGTAATTTGATGCAAAATCAGATGAAGCATCTTTCTGGGTTACTCCTCTACTAGTAAAGCTTTTAGAGTTTTTAATAAAAGAACTTTAGTAGTTGAGGAGTCCATTCATGTTGTCTTTGATGAATCTAACGATCTTCCTTCAAGGAAGAATGAGGGTGTTGATGATGCAGATCCATTAATAGAAGGTATGAAGGAGATCACTCTGAAAGATTCAGCCACTCCAGAGGACAAGGAACAAGAAGACAAACAAGATGAGATAGGTGAGAAAATTCAAGAACAACCTCAAGGTACAAATGACCTACCCAAGGAATGGAGGTATGTTCACAACCACCCTAAGGAGTTAATTATTGGTGATCCTATGCATGGTGTAAAAACTCGCTCTTCACTTAGAGATGTGTTTAATCATTGTGCTTTTGTATCTCATTTTGAACCTAAAACTATTGAAGAAGCTGAAAATATCATAATTGGATTAATGCAATGCAAGAGGAACTTAATCAATTTGAAAGAAATAATGTTTGGACTTTAGTTTCAAGACCTAAAAACTGTTCAATAATTGGCACAAAATGGGTCTTTAGAAACAAATTAGATGAGCATGGTAATGTAATTAGAAATAAAGCAAGATTGGTTGCTAAAGGATATAATCAAGAAGAAGGGATTGATTTTGATGAAACCTTTGCACCAGTAGCTAGATTAGAAGCCATTAGACTTCTACTTGCATATGCTTGCTTTATGAAATTCAAATTATTTCAAATGGATGTTAAAAGTGTATTTTTAAATGGATTTATTGCTGAAGAAGTTTATGTAGAACAACCCCCTGGATTTGAAAATCATGCCTTTCCTAATCATGTTTTTAAATTAAATAAGGCTTTATATGGATTAAAACAAGCACCTAGAGCATGGTATGATAGACTAAGCAAATTTTTACTAAATAATGATTTTTCAAGAGGTAATGTAGATACAACCCTCTTTATCAAAGAAATCAAAATGATATGCTAGTTATACAAATTTATGTTGATGACATAATTTTTGGGTCTACTAATGAATCTCTTTGTCAAGACTTTGCTAAGCTTATGCAGGGGGAGTTCGAGATGAGCATGATGGGAGAACTCACCTTCTTCCTCGGACTCCAAATCAAACAATCAAAAGAGGAAATCTCCATCGCCCAAAGCAAGTACACCAAGGAACTACTCAAAAGATTTGGAATGGAGAACTCCAAACCCATTGGCACACCAATGAGTCCCTCATGTAAGCTTGACAAGGATGATAAAGGTAAATGTGTAGACTTAAAATACTATAGAGGCATGATTGGATCATTATTATATTTAACTGCAAGTAGGCCTGATATCATGTTTAGTGTTTGTTTATGTGCTAGATATCAATCTAATCCTAAAGAATCTCATTTGAATGCTGTTAAAAGAATCCTTAGATACTTAAATGGTACTCAAACTTTAGGGTTATGGTACTCTAAGGACTCACAAATAGATTTATTAGGATATTCTGATGCTGACTTTGCTGGATGTAAACTAGATAGAAAAAGCACAAGTGGAACTTGTCAATTTCTTGGAGTTAACCTAATCTCATGGTTTAGCAAGAAACAAAATTTGGTAGCACTGTCTACGGCTGAGGCCGAATACATTGCAGCCGGAAGTTGTTGTGCTCAAATCTTGTGGATTAAGCAACAACTCGAAGACTTTGGAATTAAACTTAATGAAACACCAATAAGATGTGACAACACAAGTGCCATAAATCTATCTAAAAATCCTATTCAACACTCAAGATCCAAACATATTGAAATAAGACATCACTTCATAAGAGAACATGTTCAAAACAAAAATATAATTCTTGAATATGTTTGCACCGAAAATCAATTAGCTGATATCTTTACAAAGGCCCTTAGTGAGGATAGATTCTGTGAAATTAGGAGAAATCTAGAATTTTTGATCCATTTGCCTGAATTAATTTTCAAATTCCAATGATTTATGGTCAAAATTTTCTAAGAGCTCAATTTCCAACACCTTTCTTGGTCCCAAAAGCTCAAGTTTTTCATTCTAAAAACTCATCTTAGAGCTAAACTCCTTCTCCCCAAATTTCAAATTTTTCTGGAATTTATTCACATTTTTCCTGATTTTCTGAACTTCATGAGTCGACCCCCATGAGTCGACTCAATGGCAAACTTGTAATTCCCAGCAACTTCCAACGGGCTGAAGGGTTTATATTTTGAATTACTGTTCGTGAGCCGACCCTCACGCTCGTCTTCCTCCTTCCGAAATCCATTCTCCCTTCTCCCATTTGCTCCATTTCCAAGGCTTGAGCTAGTGGAACTCCTCCCGCCTCCTCTCCACCGCAAATAGCCACTCCGGGAAAGGTTCTTTTGTGACCTCTTCCCTTGTTCTTCACGGTTGGAGCGTGCCCTAGCACTCCACCGTCCCTCTCAAATCCACTCATTCTCTCCTCCAAAACCTCAAATCACTCTCTTGTGATCCTTCCTCCACTCTCTCACTTGCTCCTCAAGTCTCCTCGCCTGGTATTGAAGAGGTTATGGCACCAAAAATGAAACTTCCCCAAAGGAGAAAGTCTGTCCGGGAACTTGAAGAAAGTGTCAGAAGGAAAAGGCAAGCGGCACAGTCCTCCTCTGCTCCCGTTCCAGCTTCAGTTCAAGGTCCTTCACAGTCTTCTCAAACCCCAGTAAGAACCCTCTCTCAGATAGAAAAGTAGAAACCGAGAAAAACATTGACTTCCGGTTCTTTGAAAGTGAGGGATTTTCTTTAGCAAGTAAGATAAAAATCAGGGATGGAGCTTTTACTGTTCACTCAAAGAAGTCACCTTTGTTGACCTTGTTAGGGAGTTTTATCAGAATTTATTTATGGAAATGGGTCAGTAACTTCAACTGTGAAAGGGATTGATATCTGTCTGGATCCTGTCATTTTAGGGGAGATTTTACACTTACCTAGTGAAGGTTATGCATACATGGAACTCCCCGTGAAAGAAGAAGGTATAAGTGTTATACTTGGAGAACCTACCAAGGGAATTTGAAATAAACTAGAGGCCAAGATTTTACTTATAGAAATGAGAATCTTACATCAAATGGTCACAAAACTTTTCTTCCCTAGGAGTGGTAGGCACGATCTTCTGTCAGGCAGGGACATATGCATTATGTTTCACATTATCACAGAAACCCCCTAAACTCCAGCACTTATGATAGAGGCCATGAGAGAGACTCTGAACAGATCTAAGGCACATTTGCCTTATGGTATGGCCCTGACTAGAGTTTTCAGGAGGTTTGGAGTTAGTTGTGAGGGGGAGGCTCCCACCAAACTGTCTCATGTTGATACCTTCAACCTACACACCTTGCATCGAATGGGGTTCACAAAAAGTGGTGGTGGTTGGATCAGGGGAGCTGAGGAAAGAACAGAAGAAAGAGCAGAAGAGAGAGCAGAAGAAAGAGCTGAGGATACAGCAGGAGTCAGAGCTGAAGAAGAAGAAGGTCCATCATCTCCTGTTCATGACTTCAGGGCAGCTTCACCAGATATACAGTTCTTTCCGGATCCAGAGGCTGGCCCTTCTGAGTTTACCAGGATACCCACACCTGTGCATCAGCCAGAGAGCAGAGCACCTCCGCCAGAGTTCACACTGTCCGATTATCAGATTGAGCGGATTGCACAGCGTATGGTCTCTTTGATGTCGAGTCAGATGAGCAGTACTTCATTTGTACCAGGGGCTACTTCTACTGATCAGACTTTGACTCCCCACATCTCCACAGTATATCAGATGATGGCAGATCAGTCCATCAGGATTCAGCAGCTTGAGGACACTGTCTGAGATTGACTGGCAGAGTTCTCGAGTTACAGGGGCAGGTCTTCGATTTGGCACACCCTCAGCCTCAGGAGTCTACGATTGAGGTCA
>NC_025996.2:91727935-91756513 GCF_000442705.2 Elaeis guineensis
AAACTACCACGGATTGTTGGGGTTGCTGCAGAACTTTGAGAAGGATCACCAACTCCATAAGGAGTCGGTGAATGTAGTGGGAGGGTCTTCTTCTTATCGTCAACCCTTTGGGAAGGGGAAGAGAACAAGAAGAAGAAAAATAAGAAGGTGCAATCTCATGCTGGGACAGTAGCACAGGGTCAGACCAAGAAGCGCAAGCATGACCAGAGCCAGGCGGAGTGCTTCTTTTGCAAGAAGCACGGGCATTGGAAGAGGAACTGTCCTCAATACATTGCCTCCCTGGACCCGAACAGGCCAAAGAAGAAGCAAGGTAATTATATGATAACTCCTTGCAACTTTTTGATTTGTGATACTACTGCCTGGGTATTGGATACCAGAAGCCCTTATCATATTTGTAATTCGATGCAGGGTCTGCAGGTCAGTAGGAGATTTGATGAAGGCGAGAGGTTCCTGAACGTTAGAGATGGAAGCAAAGTTTCAGTTCTAGCTTTAAGAATTATGAGTCTTGTAATCAATTCTCGTAATGTAATTCTGAGTGAATGTCACTATTGTCCAAGTTTTTTATTAAATATTATTTCTGTAGGCCTTTTGGCCATGTACGGTTATGATTTTTTAATAAAAGGAAATATTTGCAATATCATTTTGAATGGTGTTACAATATTTGTTGGATAATTAAATAATAGAATTTACTTACTATCACAGCCTATTAATGTGGTTCAAAACTTCGATAAATGCTCTAGAATAGATAATGTGTCAGAAGTCTACCTTTGGTACTGTAGGCTAGGTCATATCAATAAGAACAGGATAAACAGGTTGGCTCAAGAAGGAATTCTTGAAGTTAGTGATTGTGAATCACTTCCAACCTGTGAGTCCTGTCTTCTTGGGAAGATGATCAAGTCACCTTTTACTGGAAAAGGTGAGCGAGCCAGTGAACTCTTAGGTCTGGTACATTCTGATGTATGTGGACCCATGAGCTCAAGTGCAAGAGGTGGATTTTTCTACTTCATAACATTCACAGATGACCTATCTAGGTATGGGTATGTCTATTTAATGAAGCATAAGTCAGAATCATTTGAAATGTTCAAACTATTCCGAAATGAGGTAGAAAAATAAACTGGAAAGTGTATTAAAACTCTTCGATCTGATTGAGGAGGTGAATACCTTTCCAATGAGTTTCTGACGTATCTAGGGGAGAATGGGATTCTCTCTCAGTGGACTCCTCCTGGAACACCACAACATAATGGTGTGTCTGAAAGGAGGAATCGGACCCTGTTAGACATGGTTCGATCCATGATGGGGTTTGCTGGTCTGCCGATCTCCCTCTGGGGATATGCGCTCGAATCGGCTTGTTACCTTCTAAATAGAGTTCCGAGTAAGTCTGTAGCCAAAACGCCATATGAGATATGGATAGGATGTAAGCTAGTACTCTCGCACATTAGGATTTGGGGGTGTCCGACTTATGTTAAACGTTTAAATACAGACAAGCTTGGATCTAGGTCTGACAAGTGTAATTTTATTGGGTACCCAAAAGAGACCAAAGGGTATTATTTCTACCTTGTTGATGAGCAAAAGGTGTTTGTCAGCCTTAAGGCAATTTTTTTAGAAAAGGAGTTTCTTAGTGAAAAAACTGTTGCCTCTAAGGTCGAACTTGACGAAGTTCGACAGGTGAAAAATCGACACATGTTACTGAACCTGAATCGGATTTGATTAGATCAGATCCGGAGCCCATTGATTATGCACCCTTAAGGCAGTCTGGTAGAGTACCACATCAACCGGACAGATACTATGGTTTCTTGATCCGGGATGGTGATCCTATCGAACTTGATGAAAATGATGAGGATCCGATCACCTACATGGATAAATGCAGAGACCTGACTCTGAGAAATGGCTAGAGGCCATGAAATCCGAAATGGAGTCCATGAAGGTCAACGATGTGTGGACATTGGTTGACCCATCTGAAGGAGTAAAACCCATAGGGTGTAAGTGGGTCTTCAAAAGGAAGAGGGGCGCAGATGGAAAGGTGGAGACCTATAAAGCCCGTCTGGTTGCCAAGGGATATCGTCAACGTTATGGTATAGACTATGACGAGACATTTTCTCCTGTGGCAATGCTCAAATCCATTCGGATTATGCTTGCGATAGCTGCCCATCTGGACTATGAAATCTGGCAGATGGATGTGAAGACAGCTTTCCTAAACGGAGAGCTGGACGAAGAGGTGTATATGATACAACCTGAAGGGTTCACATCCACAGATGAGTCTAAGGTGTGCAAGCTACAGAGGTCCATTTATGGACTTAAGCAGGCATCTCGGAGTTGGAACATACGTTTTGATAGGACGATCAAAACGTATGGCTTCGTTAAGAACGGAGAAGAGCCCTGCATTTATAAGTGGGCTAATGGTCCAGTAGTAGTATTTCTTGTATTGTATGTGGATGACATTATCTTAATCGGAATGATGTCCCTGCATTACAGGAATAAAGATTTGGCTATCGTCACAGTTCTCCATGAAGGATCTGGGAGAAGCTTCCTACATCCTAGGGATGAGGATCTATAGGGATAGATCCAAAAAGTTGCTTGGCTTATCCCAGTCCACGTACATTGATACTATGCTAAAAGGTTCAGCATGAAAAATTCCAAGAAAGGCTATCTACCGATAGGCCATGGAATTTCTCTCTCGAAGAGGATTGTCCGACAATATCTCAAGAGAGAGAGCGTATGGGTAGGATTCATATGCTTCGGCAGTGGATCTATCATGTACGCCATGACATGTACACGACCAGATGTGGCATACTCACTAGGGGTAGTGAGTAGATACCAATCTGATCCAGGAGAGAATCACTGGAAGGTTGTTAAAATCATCCTGAAGTATTTAAGAAATACTAAGGACAGTGGCTTATATATGTGAATCAGACTTGAGACTTATAGGGTTTACAGACTCTAGTTTCCAGTCTGATCGCGATGATAGCAAGAGTGTGTCAGGATTTATTTTTACCCTTAATGGTGGGGCTGTCTGCTGGAAGAGTTCCAAGCAGCACACTGTGGCTGATTCAGTATGCAGCGGAGTATATTGCTGCATCAGATGCTGCCAAAGAAGCGGTGTGGCTAAGGAAATTCATCACCGAGCTCGGAGTAGCACCCTCCCTTGTTGGTCCAGTTCTGCTCTACTGCGACAGCTCTGGAGCCATTGCTCAGGCGAAGGAACCAAAGGCACACCAGCGGACGAAGCATATTCTGCGCCGCTACCATCTCATCCGGGAGATCGTGGATCGAGGTGACGTCGACCTTCAGAAGATCGACGGGAAGGAGAACCTGACCGACCCATTCACTAAAGCCATTGCGGTGAAGGAGTTCAACGACTACAAGTCGAAGATGGGTATTAGATACTGCACCGATAGGCTTTAGGCCAAGTGGGAGATTGTTGGGAATAGTGTCCCAAAGCCAATCGTCAGCCTGTTGACAGTTGTGCTCTTTTGTATTAGTACATGAATTATAAATAAATAAAAGTTATTTTGGTATTTTTTCATCACAAATGTTTCATCTTCTAATGAACTCCTGTGTTGTGGTGAAGTCCTTAGGACTATTTAGACTCGACAAAGGAGGATTTGTCGCTTAGTCCTTAAACATGTTCGCGACCAAATGATACGTTGTTACCAAGGACGACAACGTTTATCGAGCATAGGTCGTTGTGTGCCATATGGGTTGGTTGTCCTCATAACCAAAGAGTGTGGAGACACTGGTATGGCATACAGGTGAGATGTAATGGTACATCTGCACTGAACGTGACCAACTCCGGAGCTATTTCTGCTGTCAAGATTTGCTCCGATGGGATATGGGTATAAATGTCCCTCCGATCTGAGACCGCCACGGTGACTTGCAAGCAACTCACTGCACTTAGGCACTGGACTACCTGAATTTCTAATTCAATGACGGAAGGCTGCTGGGTGTATCAAGTACTTGACTTGTCGGTGCGTGTGTCAAGATGGGATTGACCACTCCAGTTTAGGAGCTGTGTACAGTCGTGTTTCAATTTAGCAAAACCTTGGCCAGGGTAGTCCTAGTGAGGAGTCACAGGACTAATTGAGTTGAGCACGATTCGGATGATATCATCAGGGTTGACAGTTTAACCCTGAGTCGTCCTAAACACAGGGGTCAAAAGGGATGAATTATACGGTAACCATATTCACGTAGGTTCTGAATGTTGCGATTGCGATTATTCGACCTATCCGATCATCGGGTACCATTGCTAGATGGTCACTTCGATTAGTACAGGAATTGGTTCTGTGCTACCGGCTTAAGTTCGAACCTACGGGGTCACACACATTAGTGATTCCTTTCTGATCAGATGGCTGATTATGAGTCTTATGTGTCTGGACTCTATGATTGAGAATTAGGATTCTCTGATCATGAGTTCCACACATTTTGGGTATCGGGGTCAAAATTTTGAATTTTAAATTTTGAATTTGAAATTTGAACTCTTTGATCAGGTTTCATATCGATGGTCTCTGATGCCTGATTGCCCATCGGATTTGGACTCAATATTTATGAGAGGTTTAATTAGTGATTTGATCATAATTAACTCAATTTGATTGAGTAATTATTTTCGGATCAAGTCCAATTGAATTGGATTCAGTTTGGATTGACCCGTTAGGTTAAATGTTGACCTAATCGCTAAGGTGGTTTAGTCCCTGATTTGATCAGGGGTTAGGTTTAGTTAATTCCTAATTTGATTAGGATTTTATTGAGCCTAATTAAGCCTAATTAAGTTGGATTAATTTATTCTAATTATGCTTAACCTATTTAGATTAGGTTGGCTCAATTAAGTTCAAACCACCTTGACTTTTCTCCCTACGCCACCTCACTTCTTCTGTGCATATTTAAATTCACGAGAAGTAACTTCTCGTAATTTTCTCCACAAGAAGCCATCCCATGCCCACCCTTGTGTGCCAAATATCTGGATAAAAATAAGTTGGTTGGCCATTCAAATTCAAAAGAGTTTGAATTTGAATGAGCAACCAACTAATCCATGCGCCATGGTCTTATCTTGTGCTCCCCATATTTTACACGAGAAAATGTTTCTCGTGTAAACTCTCTATGCACAAATCAACTCACGCCCCTTCTCTTCTCATGCACAAGTGGATAGGGATGAGTTGGTTTTGCATTTGAATTCAAATTTGATTTGAATTCAAATGTGCAACCACTTATCTTTATCCTCTCACGCGGATAAGACACGTTCGACGTTGTTTTAAAAAGAGGAGAAAAGTGGGACGTGCGTAGAAATTTTAGGAGAGAAACTTTGGGGCGTGAGGAAAGTTTGTGCGCAAGGTGAAGGTCCAAAACCTTTCGAGAGAAAAAGAAAGAAAAGAAAAAAATTGAGCGCAGGGTTTCTAGTGTGTACCCTAGGGTTTCTACCTAGGGTTTGGGAAGTGAGATTGGTGTGCCACGAGTGTCATGAGTTCACCAAATTTTAGAGAGAGATCCATCAGCCTCTCAAGCAACCGTGCAAATGATCCAAAGCATCCAAAGAGTCGACACACATTGATCGAAGGAGTTCGATCAACATCTGCCATCAAAAGGGTGAAATCACGAACTAGCATTCGTAAGGAGCTGATCAGACGGGAGCTTCGTGTGGATGATCCGCAGAGGCCAGATATTTGTGTGGCTGCGATGTGATGATCAGAGCCCCCCGACGGTGATCAGATTGTGGTGATCGACTACCCGCAAAAGGTGATGTGTTCTGAACACAATACTGTAAAAGGTTTACTGATTCAAATTTGAATTTCAAATTTAAATGCATGCTGTTGTATCATATTTAGATCCTAGTGTAGGGTTAATTAGTATTAATTAATGAGATTAATTAATAATTCTACTGTAAAATAGTAATTTTGAAAAAGATTTAAAATTACCATTTTGCCCCTATACTAAATTTTCGCTACAGTGTTGGCCATAACTGAAAAGAAAAAATATTAGCCTATTAGTATATGAATTATTTTTTTTTAATCCTTAAGATATGGACTTTAGTTTAAAGGTCCTTCCATTATTTTTTGTGAATTGATAGCCTCTACCTCCAACTCGAGAAATTTTATTAATTCCTTAGCGGGTACTAGAATCCACATGGACTGCATTCGAACTTGAGTGTGGCTCAGCCAATCCTAGTGCATCTATGGATAGGTTCATAACCAATTATTTTTTAAACAACTTCTAGCATTAAATTTTGCCCCAGACTTTTCTTCAATAGGCATGTGGTGCCTCCACTGAAAATCTTAGTTAGATCCAACCATTAACATGACATATCAAATGCATCCAACAAACGGATGTCCAGACCCGAGTGTGGCTTGACCAACCTAAGAATTGATCTGAAGGTACATCATGATAGTCATATGATGAATGACAATTTCAATACGTAATAGACACCAGGTGTGTGGCACTTCCAATGCCTATTTGAAATATTGGACTATTATTACACATCTTAATGGGAGACAATGACTAAGTTATCTCATAACTTTATCACTTTATGGATCAAATAATTTAGAGGATTTGATTTCATTGATCTGAGAATAAGAGAAGAAGTCGACCTACAAGCTACAAATCCTTCCACTGACTTCACCAAGTCATGTAAAGGATTAAACACAAGCTGGTCTAAAGATACCTAAATTAGTCACACTGATTCATCTTAATGGCATGGGTCTGCACGAATTGACTAGTGACCTAATTAAAACATAATCTATTATGTTGGTCCGGTAAGTGAGATCAGCGGGAGGGATCTGCCCTTAACTCACTGTAGATGCATCTAGGTGAATAGCTCCCAATTAAAAATCACTTGATCGAATCTGCCAAACTTACTTTAGACACCAACTGATTAATTAGTTTCGATTTGACACACCAAAAGATTCGGGCTCAACCATGGAGCCATGATCATGGTCTATTTATTAGGGTCAAACACATGGACTTGATCAAACTTTAACTATTGAGATTGATTTAGAAAAATACTGACCTAATATAATTCAACACTGATTAGATTTAATTAATTTCTCTACTTGGTCCATATGTGTTCCTAACCCTAAGTCTAATCCATTAAAAGGACCTGATCTATGCTAACCCTTTGCTCATCATATTATGTGGTGTCTTAATAATCTTCAATTCTCAATTCTAGATCATTCAAACTTAATTCAAAATTAAGTGTGTGAAACATGTATTTCAGTTTGTAGAACTATTCTACAAGGGTTTCAAGTGAAGCATACCATATATTTCAACACATGAAAATAAATTTTTATAATATGTTTAACAATTAAACATACATAGGTATGATCTAAACTTCATTCATACATTTCATGTATCATGATAACTTTTAGATCAATACCAATTACATCATATGTAACATGTAATTCAGATCTAAAATAATTTTATATCTGAATTTTATCCTATTATAATGAATCATAAATCACTTTAGATCTAATCTAAATATATTTGTGAACAAAATAATACATAAAAGTCTATTCACTTTTTTTCTTCATGAAATTGAATCACAACGACACCCCTATACGTCATAAGAGAACCCATCGAATAGGCAAAAGAGAGATTAATCTCTTCAATCTCTTATGATCGGAAGGTCTGATGATCTCATCAATCCAAGTACTATGCTACTAAGATCTAAAATCTAATTTCATATATAGTTATATCAACATACAATTATTGACAAAACTATTTTATGTCATGAACATATCCTTGATCTCATCAATTATGTTCTTCATCTAATCCAATTAGATTTGATGTATCATATACATCATATCAAATCTAAAATTTATCTTATACTGATTATAAAATATCAATTTTGGATTTGATATCAAATAAAAAAATAATTAGATACAAATATAAATGCATAAAAAATTAATTTCTGATAAAATCTGTTTTTGTGTAGTGCTGAATTATGATAGGATTCAGATCTAAATATCTATCGAAATGAATCCCATTTAAATCTAAGATAATCTTCACTTCATAATGAAAATAAATAAATTAAAATTTTGTTAAAATAGATTTAAAATAGATTTTTAATTTATGTTATTTTTATCAAAAATTCAACAACAGCAGAATTTTGTTATAATAGATTTATAACAACCTCAATCAACTATTGATTAGGCACCTCTAATCCAATCAAAATCAGATTAAAAATTTTATATAAATAGATTTAAATGAGATTTAATGTCATACAAAAAATCTCAATTATATCTTATGTAAATAATCATAAAAAATTTTATTTTGCATGTATATATTTCAGGCCTGCTCTGATATCAGTTGAAGGGAAGGAAACAGTTTCCCTCCAGAATGCCCAGGTTGCATCTAAAAATTTTTTCTAATATTCTACTTATTTAAGGATCAAATCTTTATCTGAATCACAGTAGAATTAGGGATCAAATCTCAAATTATCTGATATAAACCTTCGCGGAGGTCTGGATATGCAGATCCTCTACTTCGGATGCACATCAGACGCTGCAAGAAAGCAGGATGAACTCCAATCCAATTGGCTTCACATACACAATCAATCAAAAGATGAGATGTGATGATGTGACACCTCACACCAGCAGATAGGATGCCTAAGAAGGATCCACGCCTAAGAAGAGGAGGCGGCAACAAAGAGAGAGATATAGAAGATGAAGGACCTCTCTCTTCACACGCCTGTCTCTCTCTCTTTTTCTCTTCTCTCAATTTGATTTGTTTGCTATTCTATTCTCTTCTTTCATCCATAGGTAGAGACTCTCTCTATTTATAGATGATTCTCATGATCCAATGTGAGAAGGATACTTTATTCAAATCTGATTTGAATTGATCCAATACTCATGAAAGTAGGACTCCTACATGAGATATAATTGCAATCACTTATGACATCCACTTTGCAGCCACTCCCACACCCACTTGGGATGCCCCAAATAAGCACCAAACTAATTTTTGGTCGTGCTTCATGAGTGGATATTCTCAGTGCAAGTAGGAATACTCATATCTCATCCAAAATAGATCTGATTCGAGTCCGATTCGAAGTCGGTTCAAAATAATTTCGAAAGACTGTCAATCCTAAACTCTTTAGGACTTTTGTACCAAGTCTAACTTAAATTTTAAATCTATTTAAGTCTAATTAATTTAGATCTAATCTGAAATTAATTAGTACTTAAATTCAATCTTTCATATGTTTCATGGATCATAGATAGAAATTGTTCATCTCCAGGATTGAACCTGAACCTCATGTGTAGTGCTAGCTAGACATAGTCAACTCTTCAATTCTGTTTGACCCATAATTCAATTCTCAATCAAGTTAGCTTATATGTTCAATCAAGTCAAATACTTGGACATATAAACATAGGTCAATTTCTTCCTACTTTGTCTGACTTGTGTGCGTGACTCTATAGGTTCAAACACTAAGCCGGTAGCACAGGAATCAATTTTTGCACTAATCGAGATACCATCTAGCAATGATTTTCAACGTCCAGATAAATCAAATTATCGCAAAGAAATATTTCAAAATCTATACTCATAGTTATCGCATAATTCATCTTTTTGATCCTGAATGCTCTAGGATGGTCTCAGGTTAACTGTCAATCGAGATTGCTTCATCCACATTGTATTTCAACCTTTTAAATCCATCTCATGGATTATCCTGGTCAAGATTTTACTAAATTGAAATACAGTGATACATCAACTTCAATAATCTGGAGGGATCAATCCCATCTTGATCCACACACAGACTTTACAAGTACTTGACTGTATCCAGTAGCCTTCCGTCACTGCATTAAAAATTCAGGTAGTTCGGCATCAAAGCACAGTGAGTTGCTTGCAAGTCACTATGATGATCTCAGGTCTGAAGAATATTTATACCCATGTGTTTCGCGAGCAGCTCTTGACAGCAGAACGCTCAGCAGGTGAGTCACTTGTTCCATGACGATGTACCCTTACATCTCATCCGTATGCTATACCAGTGTCACCACACTCCTTGGTAAAGAGGACAACCAATCCATATGGCACATAACGACCTTCACTCGATAAACATCATCGTCCCGTAATGACGTATCATTTGGTTGCAAACTTGTTTAAGAACTATACGATAAATCCTCTCTTTATCCTACACTAGTATAGTTCTAGAGACTTCATCACAATATAAGAGTTCAAGGAAGATGTCACTTTATGATAAAAAATATCAGAATAACTATTATTTAATAATCAATAATTCATATACAAGGATAAACTCAATCGTCACACGATTGATTTTAGGACACAATTTCCAACACTCCACACACCTGGGAACGTGGCACAATACCCATCATACTGTTAACCTGCACCCAAGTGACAGTGTTTATTACTATGGTGATAGGTCGGTTCTCCACAAGTTCTTATCAAGGTGGTTCAAATAGACAAGGTAACTCTAGTGGAGCTTCACACTATCCTCTTCGATGCTTCAGGAATCTATCCAATTGCCCACATTGGATGAACGCCTCGATTTCATCTTGCAACTGAATACATCCTCGATATCGTGACTATGATCCTAATGATATAAGCAGTACTTATTTGGGTCACATCGGGTCGGTGAGGCTCACATCTTCTTCACTTTCAGTAGCTACTCTTTTATCTCTATCAGTATCTTTTCCTAGGGGCATTCAAAGGAGAGTAGTTGGTGAACCTTGTTGATGGCAATGCATTCTACCAACCTCTAAGAAGAGTCGCTGTCACTGATTCTGAGGTAGGGTTCTAGATCGTCAGTCCCAAGGCGAAGTCTTAGATCATCGAAAAGTCCTCTGATGATCTTCTCACCTCGGTGAGCCCCTCCTATCTTCATTCTCTTCCCTCCTTAACTTTTATCTTGATTGGAGTATCATGTAGCTCGCAAGCTTTTCAGCATTGGCATATTTCTCCACCTGACTAGCATTTCGATGAAGTCTTTTGGATATCTCTTCTCTAGCGAAAAAGAAACTGGCATTTCTTGAGCCCATCCTTTAGGACAAACATCGCGATCGATTGATCAAGATCACACACGTCCAATGTGGCTGCGTTAAAGCAACTCACATAAGCTCAAAAGGATTCTTCTTCCCTCTGCTTGATATTCATTAGAAAGTCTAGTCTGCAGTGCTGTCGCCTGCTACTGATGAAGTGTGCCATGAATGATCAGTTGAGTTGCTCAAAGGAATGGATGGAGTTCGACTTCAAACTAGAGTACCAGTACCAAACTGCTTTCCACAAGGTAGGAGGGAAAGTTCGGCACATAATTCCATCTGTGGCACCGTGTCGGAGCATCAAGGCTTTAAAACTTTCAAGGTAATCTATAAGGTCGGTTTAGCCATCGTAGGCCTCTAGCTAGAGCATTTTGAAGTGAGTAGGGATTGGCTCCTACATGATCTTCATGCTAAAGGGCAGGTCGGCATTGAAGCCAAATTCATCATCTTGAGCAAGGGCTTGATTGTATAGGACCTTAATTTGTCGATTCATCTCCTAAAGCTTTCAATCCATATCGACATCCCGGACAGTAAAGATTTCTGTATGCCGCAGTGAAGATCAACCTAGGGTAGAATCTTTCCCACACCGTGGAGTAAGGGAATGTCTTCTTTTCCAATTAGGACTTCTAGGTCCGCTAAGTCGACTCTACCTTCCCCATTCTAGACTATGATGAGGAGGATGAGGTGGTGCTAGCCGAGGCCATTCCCTTGGTGCTTCGTTAACCTACTACATTATTAGTACTGCAGCAATGAGGGTCACACCTGCTATATAAGCATGTTGAACTAATTGGGATCCACCCCTATGATCAGTTGGGAGGATGGAGGCAGTACCTCCGATTGCTGCACCAGTGCTTGAGAACTTCGGCCAGGCTTGAGGTAGTGACAATAAAGTGGCATGATGATTTTCTTTTGCATGTTGCCATGACGATAGGATGTCTGCTCCTTCCCATGAACAAACCCAAAGACCCTTTCTCTAGCACCATCTATTGCTACTAATTTTTTGAGCTATATTGGTCCAATCGAAGAAAGGATGTGACTAGCACTAGACGACACCGACTTGACCCATAAAATAAATATCTAACTAGAGTTGGCTATGGTGAGATCTTTTGATGCTCAAGTCAGAAAATTAAGAAACAAAATAAGCAAGTATTTGAGGAGAACCGAGAGCACACCTTAAGGATCCCTTCTGACCTTTTTAAAGATAAAGATGAAGATGCTATGAGAAGAAAGGATTATCAAATTGCTACTCTTATCTTATCAAGCAAGATACAATCATTCTCTACCTTACCTAGAGAGATGCATCAATATCTTCTTTGTTATTTGCCCCGTTATTTGCCCATGGCAAGCTATTACCACGGATTACAGAATTTTCCCAATCGGACAAAAATATCAAATATAATACTTTCATAAAATGTCAGCTTGGTTCGATCATAAAAATATCTCTGATCGGTCAGAATCAAAGGCCGGACAAATCCGAAGTACCAGGCATGTCAGCATTCATCAAGATAAGATTTTGCTCCCTGTATCAGCTACTACCATAAATTTAAAAAAAATAACAATAATAAAGCAACTTGCACTGATGGACGGCTATAGATATGCTATCAATTTTTAAGTTTGTTAAAGATATCAATTCTTTTAAATGATACATTTAATTGTTTTTTTCCTGTATAAGATACATTTAACTGTTTGAAGACGCATCTTATAGCTCGGGAATTCATGCTTGAATAAGCTAATTTAACAAAGAACTTTGGTAAAGCTTTTCCTTTAATAAATTATGGTTACAAAACTGCAGATGGACCCTCTTGATTCTCATGCCTTAAACTCCTTAGCTCACAGCCAATCTATCACATAATATCTTGTACGCTGCACTGCAATGCTTGAATTTCTCCTCTGCCGCTACCTGTTCATGCATCAAAAACAGATAATTTTGCTCTGTTAGTTCCAACAAAAGAATCTTGGTTCCAAGAATACAATGACAGCTCCATTAAATGGAGAATTAGGAGCTGGGGAAGAAAGATCACTATCTTAATAGACATATTAAATATATGCAGCTTTTGGAGATACTGGGGCATCCAAAGAGTTATTTTTCTAAATTTTTGTGTTGAAGATTCACTCCACAGTTTTGGGAGAACACCTTCCACTGCATAAGATTATTCATAATGTATTCATATGAGATACATTATACGTATCCAAGCATTCCCTATAGCATGCAGCAGAGCTTCAAACAAGCATTGGCTTCAAAGCAGGTCTGTGGACTTGCTTTCTCTTCCAAAACAGGTTGATTCTCTACCATGTGGAAGCCTACTCTGAAAAGCATCTCATGCTTGTTGCCATTGGATGAACAATAGCATGTGTCGGCAGACCCAAGGTTTAGACATACAAGATGAACTTTCTTATGCTATTTCTGTGGTTTATAGATAACCTCTAGCATGAAACTCGCCAGCTACCTGTTGTCAACCAAGTTTTTCCATTCAAGCTTGGAACCTACATTGGTTCCACCGAGTGAAGGGAAAAAAGAGCTAATTTGGCTTACCTTTGATGCACCTTGGTGACGATCAGGATGCCATCTTAAGGCACAGGCTCGATACCTGAAAAACAACGGCACAAGTTCATAATGACAAATGCATCATGCTCCAGGTCCTTGAAACTATAAATGAACATTTAACCGACTACACATGCAATAAGAGCGCATGGACCAGAAGAAATATCATCATATCAATCCTCAGAATGACAGCAAATAGTTCATAATGAAAAGTTTAAGAACTTACGCATTTTTAACTTCTTCAAGTTTTAATGGCCCAGATGCACTCAACCCAAGAGCTAACCGTTCAGAAGCTAGTTCTGACTCGAGGGAAGTATCAGTTTCATCATCTGATTCATAACTCCAGTTCCGAGAGCTTTTACTGTGAGCATGGCTGGAAGAGTTCCTCCATTGAAAATTTTCAAAACCACTGAAAGACCAATAAGAGTATCTTGCCCCTCCGAATGCAGACCGGAATATGGTTTCAACTTCATCATCATCATCATCGGTCGAACAAAATACAAATGCACCTCTTCCTAAAAAAGAAGATCTATTTTGGTATCAACAGTTCAGTTTTGATCTGCATGTTCCAGAAGGATGTTCCTTCCATCCCTTTAAACTTGTTTTTCATAGGTTTGACTATCACTGTAGTATCTTAGGCATATCCTCATAGAAGAAAGAGAGGAGAGAGAGAAAGAGAGAGAGAAGAAAATTAGAAAAAGTTCGGCAAATTGAACTTGATGAACAGAAAGTGTTTCTTTCAATTCATCAACAGGATACTTTGTTGTCATTGGCAGAGGATAAGTTATTAACAGAAGAATAAACTGGTGCAGAACAAAGATAATGAAGTCCTTACTCTTGGTTCTGTAATCTTCCCATCGAGGTTCATGTACATGGAAACCACTTTTCTTTGTTCCCCTGGCTGAATAGTGCCTTCTAAACCATGGGGCTCCATCATTTGTTGTGTTTCGTTCATCTTCATCTCGCCAGCTCTGAATCTCAGTAAAAAAGACAAAAGGCAGAGAAGATTAGGGCAAAGCTCTAAAATCACGGTCCTACACAGTACCAGAACTAACTAGAAAATTATTAAAGAAGAACTACGGCATAAACAAATTTCTAATGGACGACTGTGAAAGCATAAACAACTACCAGCTGAACATGAGAATCACTGAGTGGCATGTTGACTTTTCTATATGTGCTTCAATAACTAATAATATACCATTATCAAAATAAAGATGGATAAAGCTGCAGATAGGCATCAAAATTGAATTTCCTCACTTCTGCGGTCAAAATCATAATATAATACAAATGAGCATATTAAGTTAGCAGATGCAAAAATTCCCACATTTAAAAAGCTCAAGCTGTCAAAGAACACATTGTATGGTGGTACCTTTCCCGGTTATTTTGGTCATTATGAAGATATTGAAATCATCCATGATAAAGAATGTAATAGTGATCTTATTCTCAATTTAATCAAGTTTCCGAAAACTAGCTAATGGTAGATGACAACACAAGTATTTCAGGAATAAATAATGGCATTTAGCATTAAGCATAAAGAAGGGATTATCTTCTTCCGTTATGACCCACAAAATGTTCATTGACATGTTCTTACATAAAAGTAAGTTCTCCCAGTAACTTAGCATAATTGGAGTTGCATACATACTAATAAACCTAAGCTGTGCAATCCACTTGAATTATATTGCTTCTACACCACCATCAGTTCCTATCAAAACCAAATGATGCATTTAGAGAAAATATAAAAGCAGAACTAGTTTAATGATCTCTCTATCAGCTAGAATGCTTGACACAACAGTATATGTCATGACAGTGAAAAAAGTATGCCTTGATCCCTTTTTCAATCCAATATCTTCGTGAAATGGAATCTTTTACCCATAAAACTATACTTAAAACTTCTCATATGTAAGCTGGTAATATCACTGACATTTTTTGAAATATTATGTACCCCTGTATCCAAAGTTTTGCAGAAATAACTAAAATGGGGTCATTCATAAATTCATGGTTTGGAAAGAAAACCAACGAATTGACATTGCAATATATCTATGAACATCCAAATTCATGAACAATTAAAAAATATAAGCAGAGGCAACAGAAAAGAAGCCCACTTCACTAAATTAATGACGAAAGTTAATATCACCGGATGCTTCCTATAATTTGCAACTATTCATTTAGAAGAACCTAACCCAGACCACAAACCATTGGATAAAGGTAAGAGTATCAAAAACATGAGAACTACTTAATAACAATAGGGGAAGAATATGCACTTATGCCATCCATATCATTGACTCCCTGTTGCTGAGAGAAAAGGTTTTTCAACTTCTTCAGGTGGAACCAGCACAGAAGCCAGATTTAGAGAGAGGAGAGAGTGAATGCAACAGTCTGCTTTCAATCTTTTCTTCTAGCTTCCATCAGAGCTCCAGCCATGTCCCCTAGATCCATTCATGTTTTCTTTGTTTTGTGCACCCATCACTGAGTCAAGGTTAAATAGAAGTGATTCATAGAGCTAAAAGAAAGGATTCTTCTACAAGGTAGCAAGCCTACAAACAGGTTGGGTTCAGGTTCAGTAGGGTCGACTAGAACACAACTTGATGACTTGAACACCCAACCTACCCAATCCCAAGATCTGAGATCTCAACCAAAATCTGCCATAAATCTAACCCAACCAAAATTTGTTTATCTGACAATAAAAAACCCGAACTGACCGAGTCAGTTGATGGAACTCAAGTTCTAAAAGCACCAAAAGGCACCTCAATGGTTTGCAGTCACCATACCAGACCCTGTGCTGATGCCCAATTGGTACACTCTGTACCGACTACCTAGTAATGCTATGGTATATATCTCAGTACTAATACTTAATATGGGGCAAACCAAGCCTCATACACTACCAGTATGGTACTATACAGCTCGTAACAAGTGGTACAATCTAGCAGAGTAAACCATGCCTATATGGACCTTTTGGTCCAAAAAGCCAAACCAATTTGAAAACTATCCCAATCCTTCTCTTTACTAAATGATCTAGATAAAGCTCCTCCATCCCCTATTAAATGTCAATATTGATTTAATTAGTTATGCAACTATGTTGCAATATAAAAAGACACACTTCAAGCAATGAAACCAAAAAACGACTATTCTATAAAAAGACATCCTATGCATGAGGGTCCTGCCACTATAGGGTTTAGGGAGGATCATATATACACAACCTTATACCCACAAGAGGACAGGTTATTTTCGTGTTTCGAATCCATTACACCATGATATGCCAAACCGAGCCGAACCAAAAAAAAAAAGGAAAATAAAAAATGAAAGAGGGGCCAAAGCCCTTGTTTCGATCAGGAGAAGTGTAGAGCCCCTCCAACTTTCCACCAGACTCGGTAGCGGCGCAGTGGCCTTAGCGGCTGCTGGAGACTGTTGAGGCCTCCGACAGCCTCCAACGGCCTTCTTTCCTCTCCCTCTCCTTCCCTTTCCTATATCTCTTTTTCTCTTTTTCCTTCTGCCTCTCCCCCTCCTCCAATTTCTCATTTCGATTGTCAGAACCATCCCAATCCGCCACCAACACAGCTCAATATGCCTTGAACCGAGCGATTCGGGATGGTTCCGCAAACTCTGATCTTGTTTGTTGGCACCTGAGCTTTGTTTGCATCTATCCTGCAAGTTTGCTGCATCTAGCCTAGTTTGTGGACTTTGGCACATCATTTGCATTAAACATACTAGTCTCATGTATATGCATCATAGTTCAAGATTGATAATCATTTATCGCAATTTTAAGTCTAACTCTGCATACTTTTATTGTCCCTGTACTTCACTTCATCACACCATGAACAAAGAAACCACCCTCCACTATGGACCAAACTATTATAAATGTTATTCCCTCCACTTCTGCACCATAATTTGACCCTCAAGCTTTTATGAACTTCATAGACAAATTTGAGCGAATGAGTCAATAATATGAGCAATTGAGCCAACATGCTCAAATCCTAAGAGCTTTAGCACTAGAGCAATAGTCTAATGATCCACATAAGGATGAGGACTAGGTAGCCGATCTCGTAGAATATTTTGGGGATGAGGAAGAGTTTGAGGATGATTTAGAGATAGATGATCACCATTGTAATGTAATGGGGTGTATTTTGTCCACTACCATGGATATTGATGAGTAGAAGCATACTACTATTTTTCACACCTTCATTAGATGCAATGAGAGATCTAAGTTGGTTATAGATGGGGGTAGCACCATGAATATGGTCTCCAAGGCTACTGTAGCTAGATTGAACCTGAAGCTAGAGCCACACTCCAAGCCTTTTTAAGGAGGCTAGATTAATAAGACAACTTTAAATTTAGTGCCCATCAAAATGGGAGATTATAAGGATGAGGTGTATTGGGATGTGTCACCTATAGATGTGGCATATATTTTGTTACGGCACCTATGACTTTATAACTTAGATGGGACCCAACCATGGTAGGAAGAACACCTATGTGTTTAAGCATACAAGAAAGAACATCATTTTGACCCCTACTGAACTCTCAAGTAAAGAGTCTAGGCCTAAGAATAAATCACCCCCTCAAATTCCTGTTAGAAAGGGTATCTATATCCTAAACCATAAATTTAGGTGCAAAATTGCAATGAGTAATGTGGATTATAAACTTCTTGTTGATGTACATCGTAGGGCAAAGGAGTTTAATATGGGAGATAATGTCATAGTTCACATTCGTCCAAAATTCTTGCATAAATATTCCTTCAAGAAATTCATGCCTAAGCCATTGGACCATTACCCAACATTAGAAAACTTGGACCTAATGCGTATTTACTTGATCTACCTGATTCCATGAATGTTAGTCCTATTTTCAATATGAAAGATTTATTACCTTACCGAGGCATCTCTAAGCCCTTGCTTTGCCATCTAGTGTTCCTACAAGTACTTCAGTTTAGTAGAGGGATGAGATTGGGACAATTTTGGATGATGAGATTGTTACTTCTTCTGATGGTGGTTTCTATCTTTATCTTGTCCAACGAAAAGGTTGCCCTTCATTTGATGCTTTCTAGATTACATAGGATAGGTTTTGCGCCTTAAATCCTGAGCTTCTAGAGTGATACTTGCAGTCAAACTCTCCGAAGTTGAGTTCTTTCTAACCAGAAGAGTATGACAGAGGACCATCCAATAATAAGAAAATTAGGCGCACTTTTTGTTAGGCACAAATATAGAAATTAAGGAATTTTATTTTTCTATGGACTCTAGAACTAGCACTTTACGGACTCTACTCACTCTAGAATTAGAATTTTATGCAGACTGCAAAATTTATTTTTATGCAAACTCTCATACGGATTTTAGGTTGTTTATAAAACCCATTGCTATGTTAATTGAAAACACAACTTGAATTATTGAGATTGTAGAACATTAAGAATTCCTCCTCCCTCCCTCTGCCTTCTTCTCTCTTCTTCTTCTACTTCTCTTCTGGTTCTCTTCTCTCCCCTCTTCTTCATCTTCTCCCTCAATCCTATCTCACTTGTTAAGCTTTGGTTTAGGTCAATATGAAGGTTGCCTAATTAATGATCAAAAATAAAAACAAAATATGCTAAATAGAAAAGGTAGAGTGAATAATGTGTCCAAGATTTGTCAAAACTTTTTGTTGATCTCCACTTAAATTTCTTCTCATCACTCTCACCCTTTATTTTGACACCCAACCACATATCCTCATTTCTTGGCCCTTCTAATGCATTTTTAAGGCATAATTAACATGTGAGGCCAAAACTGTGTTGACCAGTTTAGTATGGGTCCATATAAGTGGATTGGGTGGGTCTATTCTTTTTTACCCAATTATAAATAAGTTGGGTAAGGTTGATTGTTTTTTAGCCTGAGAAGAATTTGCCCAAGTTGACCCATCATGACCTCTATAAAAGTCATTCATCCTTTTTCTTTTCACAAAAACCCTTCATATAAAAAGATTTGTCCTCTTTCTTGAAAGTCTCATGGTGTACTAGGGCTTGCATGTGACCTCAATTATGATGTTCATCCATCATTAATCCAATCCAACAGCAAAGGAAAATATCTGAGGAAACAATTGGAGAACATTTATGAGAATCTTTCTAATTTAGAGGAAACAAATTAGAAACAGAGAACCAGGACTAGTTACGTAATTCTTGGAAAAAGAAGCTCAGCACCTCCTAAAATGCTACTTATGGAAGAAGTCAACCATCACAACTAGGAGAACAATCAAAGGTTAAAGCTGGCCAAGGATTCAAGAAACTTGCTGGTTGGATTAAAGCTTCTGCCATGAAGCTTTACAAATTTGTACTATCAGATCATTCCCTCTGGCCTATACCGACCCACTCCAAGTAAATTGGCAACAACAAATCTTTGAAATCCTATCTCAGGGCTTAAAATCAGCCCTCTTAGTGCTTTGACTGTGGAATGCCAGTGGCACTCTATCTGATTTAACAAAATGGAATATCATGACAGAGGTCCAAAATATCAAAGCAAGGTTGCTATTTTCCGCATGCAGGAGAATTGAATTGCCCTCTCATTGCACATAGATTGAGAATTGAATTGCCCTCACATTGCACATAGATTGTGCAGAAATGCTACCAAAAGAAGGTTTGATTGCATATTCTGTAAACTTCAGCCGTCTGTACCTCTACTTTCTCCCTAGCTGGGGATTCTGTTTAATCAAATAGCCACTCACAGAGTAGTCCTCAGTGGTTTGGTTCCTACAGCATATCTCAAAAGTCAGCTGATATATCAGGTCAGGAAGGAAACTTGGAGAAAATTATTGACTAGGACATATTGACAATGATAGGTTTGCTGCTAAAGCTTACTCTGCAGAACACAATACAAATCAGAAGATAATAACATCTGCCCCTAGAATGCTTTAGCATGAAACTTCCCCAACAGCATTGATTCTGGAAGAGAAGTGACTCAAAGAATAACTTCAGCAGCAGAAAAAAAATCGAGTGTCTCACCTGGCAAAGATAAAACCTTGATTGCAAGTCTGAAGTATGAAAAATGCTATGCACCAGATCCAAATCTTTTTGAGGTATCTTTTGCAAGAAGTGAGGCCAAAATTGCAGCTCTGGAAGTTCTAAAGAACAAGCTTATTCTTTCTAAGCCATGGATAAACATGTGTGCCGGACAGCTCCTCTGGACTCATTCAAACTAACATCTGAGGCATCAATTTCCAGGCTCTACTCTAGTCAGGTGGAGTCTTGGGGGCCATCGGAAAAATATAAAAATTATGATGAAGTTTACTACATAGACTTAAATTACCATGTTTGGGATTACAAGATATCATTGCATCAACAACAGATTGACATCAAACAAAGTCACTTATTCTTTTAGGGTCTGTTTGGACATTGGATGATGTTATCTGGCAATACCATTGGAGCATCAAAGCCATTTGATGGTTCAAATTGTTCTTGTTTTGAGTCTATATTTACCTAGTACTTTTTTGGAGCTTTAGTCATTATATAGCTGTTAACTTGGATCTCAACTTAGTTGGCCATCAAGATACATGGATTCTAGGTTGTAATGCTTTTTAAAATATTTTGTTACTTGGCCCCATCCTTAAGTTACAATCGACACATACACACAAACATGATATAAGAAAAATATAAATAGTCACGAAGTCATATACTATATGTTTGTTTGATTTTGAGAACAAAAGATATTTTCTTTGGTCCAAGTTGGCTTCCTACCCTTCTCTTGTCACTCTCACAAATCTATGTCCCTTTCTCTCTAGTATTCTTTAATTTCATAATGAGACATTGGTAGACATGTGGCAATGAAGTCAATGGCTTGGATCATGCATCATAATTATATCATGATTATTTTAGCCCTTATCCAATGGCCAAGAGCATCAAGGAACCCACTTGGAGCATCAAAACTATTTGATAGTCTAAATTATTAGTTTCTAAGGTCTATATTTCATTATTTTACTTGAGCCTTGGCCACTAAGTCATTTAGTCCTTAACAAGGTCTGTTGTATAAACCCATACTGCTTGTACAGACTGATCATACCATACAATACTAATAAGGTGCTGACATGGTACCGAGGTTCAGTTTGATGTATGGACCGAATAGGTAACTTACCAATACAATTCTTGCTAAGTATTGCGGACCAGTAATCCAAACCTTGGTTCATACCTAGAACCTTAAGTTACTTGGCTATCAAGTTTTCGGACCTAAAAGTTACTTGGGACATAAGTTATCATTTTAACATACTTAGTTATCTGATCTTTAAGTTAGGGTAGGATACAAGGTTCCTAAAACTACTATCAGGGCCCGTACCAGTCAACAACCAGCTCAGTAATGTACAGGTCCATATCGTACCATACCAAGGATGTTCCAACCTCTTCATCTTTTTATTTTCAGATTTTGAACTAAAATTAGCATAGGGTTTGCCAACTTCAATTCAGAATTCAAAAAATAAAAAAGTTTGAAATGAAAATTATAAAAAAAATTCTCCCCTATTCCAATCTCTGCTCCAAAACAAAGATGGCGAGAGAGACGGGGGAGAGAGAGAGGGAGGAGAGGGAGGGGAAGAGAGGGAAAGGCCAAGCGAGCCCTTGTCATTGTAGGATTAAGGCCAAAAGAGGGGGAGAGGGGAGAGAGGGAGGGGAAGAGCAAGCAAGTCCCCACTATTCGAGGGTTAGGGCCAAGAGAGAGGGACAGTGGGAAGAGGGAAAGGGGAAGGAGGAGGAGGGATTCTTACCTATGATGACAGAGAGGGAAACAAAGAGGGCAAGGTCAAGCAAGGAATTGCTTCAAGCAACCGTAATCCTAGCGGGATGGGGACTATTGATCAAGCTAGGGAAGTGGGGGAGTGGTTTTAATCAAAGGTTTTATGTCCTGGCGAGATGGGGGCTGTCCCTGTTATCCCATCCCATTCCTATGAGAAAACGAGACTGGGATGGGGATGGGACTCTGAAACCCATCCATGCGAGGAGAGAAGAAAAAAGAGAAAAGAAAGAAAGGAAGATGATGAAAGGGAAAAAGTAAAAGGAAAGAAAAAGAAAAATGAAAAAAAGAAAGGAAGGCAAAAGTAAAAGAAAGGAAGAAAAGAAGGAAAAAAAGAAAGAGAGAAAAAAGAAAGGAAGGGATAAGAAAAGAAAGGAAAAGGAAAGGAAAGAAAAGAAGATAGATGAAAAAGAAAGAAAAGGAAGGAAAGAAAAGAAGATAGAAGAAAAAGAAAGAAAAGGAAGGAAAGAGAAAAAAAAGAAATGAAGAAAAGAAAGGGAGAGGAATGGAAGATATCTACCAGGACACATGACCAAGACTAATACTAGGATGGTACAGGATAGTTGGGCTTCTCGTTCCATGGAGATACTAAGACACCTCCATCCCACAAAATTTAAAACCCTAGTTTTAATCAACTAAGGTGGCGAACTAATTTAATTAGCATAACTATGCCAATCCCGAGCAGTCTAATTCGGCACAACCTGAACCTGCCAGTTCCATATGATTCAGCTTTCCTTGGTAGAATACATATATATCATAGGGGAGATTCGGCACAACTTGAACCTGCCAATTCGGCACAATTTCCTTGGTAGAATAATATGTATCATAGGGGAATGCTAAGAATAGACTTAAATCATGCATTCTATGAGTTTGTGTTGTTGAGAAAGAAAGCTATTTCTATCATCTTGTCCCTCTCTCCTATCCCTTCTCTTGTCTTACTCTCATTCTCTCCCCTATTTCTCTCTAATGCCTTCTCTACTTTTCTCTACTCTCTCTTCCCTAAATTTCCATGATTTCTCATGTCCTAGGCCCAACTGTGCACAACAAGCATCCCCTAAATTGCCCTGTGTCACGTGCCAGGAGAAGGACCACATGCAAAGAAACTATGCATACCTATGAGAAGCTGAGGTGGCAAAGCACAATTTTGACGCAATCATGGAATGGTTGTTAATGCAAAGAGTATAACCACCTAGCACCCAAATGAGTGCTATTCAAGCTAAGAAGGTGGGAGAACCATGGAGGTTCACCAACCTAGGGTCAAAGAGGACCAATAGGAAGCACATATGACAAGCAGAAAACAAGATGCTTGCAAGAGAAAACAGCCATCTAAAGACATCCATATGGCTGCTGAGAGACATACATGTTGAGCAACTAAAGCTTGACTCAAGGATGAGACAACCAATGGCTAGGTGACACAACGATGCTGCAATTGAAGGACAATATAGCAACAAAGAACTCCCATCATGAAGAACTTGGCATTAAATGAAAAGATCTCCCTAGCCCTCTATAAAAAGATATTGACTGCATAGCAGAGGAAGCCCCTCGCACAACTTCAACAAAACACAACAGTCACCTACCAAACTTATCAAACTAGCCCAGTGTCATTTACTCCCAGATCTGTTCCAACCACAAGGAGTGTATGATCCTTCGTTTTCGGTCATGGCTAATAGACCACTCAACATTATCTCTCGAAGTGGAGTTCTGGCCCGCTCCTGCACACCATCACCATTCATTAGAAGAAACCCCTAGCATTGGAAGTGTGACCTATTATGAGGTTTTAGCCTTTTACTAATCCTTCCTCTGAAGTGTTCCTCGTGACAGAGATTTATCAGATGTACCTTAATTTTCTATATCGTGAAAGAGATTTATCAGATGTACCTTAATTTTCTATATCGTCAATGTAAAAATACCAAAAATATTGTTCTCCTATCTTCTCTTTCCTAGGAACACACTTGAACTTGTCATTAAGGCCAAACTAATTTCACTAGAAATTTTGAAATCCTCTTCATTAAGGCAAAAAAGAGCTTGCACCAACTGGTCTAAGCAAATCAGTCAAAAGACCAATGCCCGTTGGTTGATAGGGAAGTCAACATGGCATGCTGCAAACATTACATGTCACACATACCAGCTTTAACAAGTGTCCTCTTCTTTCCTCTCTATGTCTATGTCCTTTATTTTCATCAACCCAGCCCACCTATGCTCTTGGAAGCCATCCTCGGAGGTCCTGTACTTGTTTGGTATTAGAGCAAAAGAATCCTGCTCTATCTGTCCCTTCTTTTCATTGATCTTCTTCCATTCTCCCCTTAATCGATTCTCTTACCATTGTGGCATTAGAAAATGAGTTCAATTTCATGATCGAAGCTCTTCAAAATAATATTGTGACATATAGTAACAAAGCAGCTCAGTTCTTTTAATTTAATTCTCAACTATGAGATTCCAATTTTTGATCAAAGCCAATGAAGAAAATGACACTTCTTTATACTAACTAAAAAAAATGACAGTATCAAAGAGGGCATCATGCAGGTCTTTTTATAAAAGAAACTTTTTATTTGTTTCAAACAAACTGACACGTAGATAAACATTAATGTTATTCCTGACCATATTTTCATTCTTCTATTATGCTTTTTTTCCATGGAGTTAGAAGCACATTACAGTTGGAGGAAACAAAGTCAAACCAAACTTCCCAAAGATAATTTGCCATGGACTAGCAGTCCCTAAATTAATCTATACCTTTGTCATCTTAACTAAATTATCAATATCCCTTTCTTGATCCAAGCTTGTTCAAAAGAACATCACTAGTCACATATGAGACTTATCTATTTCTGGCTTTTCTACTTGTTTTCAAATTCTTTTATGATATTAATCTCCAAAAAAGAATGTTCCTCCCTCTTGGCCCTAGGATATGAAATCTACTCTTTTATTATGGTTTGTCTATGTCATACTCTCTCATATCATAGCTGTTAAGCCTGTTATAACTTTAAGTTTCAATTCCATGTTCTAAAAGTCTGATTCTAGCATGCAATTGACAAGCATATTACTTTTTAATTCTCTTCATCTTATTCTTAGGGTTCACCTTCATAGCTAATTGCCATCCTGCAATTTGTGACAGTGTAGAAGAGGATGAAATAGGCAACATAGGGATGGCTTCAAATGGTAGGCAACAACAAGATAGATTCAAGTCTCATTGTATTTAATATAGAACTTTAATCAGGCAAGCACAGAAGATTTTCTAATCAAAATCAAGGAAATGATCAAATTAAGATATAGTCAAACATGATTTTAGTTTCTCTTCTCTGGGTACAAAAAATGGTTTTCAGTTTACAGCAATTGTATGATTCAGGCAAACATAATTGTTATTGGTTTTTCTAACATAACTTATACCAAGTAAACAAGCACAAGCTTTCAATCAACAACAAAGAAGTGCACATGGGAAGAAAGTAAAAATGAATAAACATATGTAGCATATTAAGTAATAGTTATAGGTCTTGAAAAGACTCTACCATGTCTTTTACCCTCTATTTGGTATGAATGATGGATTGGAGGAAGGATGGATGAGGGACAAAATGGATGGGTCTTCCACCCATCCTCTTGTGTGTTTGGTTAAATATGTAAAGATAGATGGGAATGATTCCCCTCAGTTTGGTATAAGAAGAATAAAAAGAAGGATGGATTATATCCACCTAATATTTTTACTAAACTATCTTTTAATAAAAAAGTTGTTATTATCAATTTATAACACTTATTTTTACTAAAAAAGTAGAGCACTATTTTATTTATAATTTAATTTAATAAATAATTTTATAAATTAATTATATATGAATTTATTTATATATTAATTATATAAATAAAAATTAATTAATAATTTAATTCAAATAGTTAACTAATTTAATATAAATAGTTGATTGAAAATAGTGAATATAAATAAAAATAGAAGAGAATTCTAATTATTTACTTATATTATGGAAATTATGTAGTAAAATAAAAAATAATTGGTAATAAAATGTAATAGCATAGGTAAAATAAAAAATATAAAAATAAAATGAATGATAAAGTAAAGAAATGTAAGGGGTTTGTCAAAAAATTAATGAAGGTAATTTTGTCAACATAGAAACCCACCTCTCACATTTTTACATCCTCCCAATTTGGAAGGATGCAATTAGTAGGTCAGGATGGATGGACAATCCCTCTTTTCCATCTATCCTTCCTAGAATTTTTTGAACCCCCATCCATCCTCCCTCTTATGACCTCAACCAAACACAATTAACTTCCAAACAAAGAAAGAAAAAGTCTTCTCTTTATCCAAACTCTTCAGTGGACAAGACTTTCACAAATGAAAATAAAGATTCATTACAACTCAACAGAAATAGCAACTAAGTCAGACATAATCAGGTACTCTAAATATGTAAAATGAGAGCGGTGGAAAAAATCACAAAGACATTGATGGAAGCAGCTGAAAGAGTGACTTCCAAATTGCAAACAAACAATTTAAGAACTCTCCAAGACAAATGTTATCAATTGAGGAAATGCACAAATAGCAGACCGCCATTTTACAGGATAATGCTTTGTCTATTATAAGTCTACCATTTAGGCAATGCAATAAGCAAATGCAACCAAAAGATTAGAAAAAGAAACCATGGAAGTTTCCTAAACACTATATAACAACACAACATAACATTAGGAAGTATACGGCAGTACATTAAATTAACTTTCTCTTGCCTTAATCAGCAGTGAAATAGCAGAGACATAGCTCCAAAAGGTACAGAACTGCGAAAATATGCAAAGCAAACAAGCATACAAACAACTCGAAAATACACGAGAAACTAACCTCAAAAAGGTATTCTGCGTAATCTGAAATATTGCGCAGTAATGTCCTTTTTGATTCTATTTTTCTCCTTCGTTTTGCATAATAATTGAATCTCTGCAAATGAGAATTGTTGAAGACATGAGGTTCAAAACATTGCATTTTTTTGTACTGGTAATAGATTGCATGCAACATGAGTGAAAATTCCAACAATATATTGAATTACTGCTTTATTAAGAAGCTGAGATGGCAATCAAATTACTACTTTACTAGTAATGGTAGTAAGCAGTATAACATTATATCAAATCATAAAACCTTAATGGCACTCAAAATCTAAGAACAGGATTATACTACAACTGCCTCTGAGGTTTAATTGAATATTCCTAAAATAAGAAAGCTGAAATTTCTATTAGAAAAGGGAATAATAAGAACCCAAGGAACTTCAAAACGAGAAAGAAACTTATAGCCTACAAAGCTGAAGAACTTTATGACAATAGATAATTCCACTTCCATTGTCTGAGAGGGTCTAGGAACAGTCACAGATAAACACCGACTTTTATTTTCTAATTTTTTTTTAATTTTTAAAGAACATACCAATTCATAAAATATCATGATTCTGCAGAAAAACCAAATGTTTGTACATCTACACACAACTCAAAGTCCTTGCGATATGTGTTCATATAAATTAAGATGAGTATTATAAGTTTATTATACCTTCAAGATGCACGCTTCTACTTCAGCTAATTTCTCATACTTACCCTTACAACAATCCAAATAGGATATCTTGGAAAGTATTCTTGTGGAGATATAACGAAGCAGACAATGGAGTCATACACCTGATCACAAAGGGAGCAACGTGCCATATCAACTCTCTCTCACAGCAAGGTTATCTATACTTACCATTTATGATTAGTAATTCGAACCACAACTTGCATCTTAAAGTGGAGTTTGAAATTTAAGACTAATGTCAAAGAGTTTGATTAGTATTTGAACTGGAGTTGAATTGATGCTTTGCAGGCTTTTTCTTTTTTCTTTTTTTTTCTCTGCTTCTTCCGTTACCTTCTTATCCATCCTCTCCTGCATTGTATTTACAGCTGAAAATAAACGGTAAGTCACATGAGTTGAAGCTATAATATACAAGTACTAGTCTCTGGACACATGCTATCCATGTGGATTACTTGCTCTTTTTGAGTAAGTTTGGTTACTCTCATTCAGCTTACTGTCTACTTACTGTTGTTAAATGACTTATTACTATTAATAAAAAATATATTTTCTCAAGAAGGATTTATTGAAGTAAGGAAAGCTAGATCAACTCTAATATCTCCCATCCCAAATATTTCTCATATTCTGAAGTTCACTTCACTTCCTTTAAATAGGGTACTTTTGGAAAGCACTATGGGGTCCCATGTTGTTTCTTATGCACAACACATAAGATGTTCATTGAAATTGATTGCTCAAGAGTTCTTATTAGATATAGCAACTAGTAAGATATAACTACACATACATAAATACAAATACACATACATACTGATGTATGCACGT
>NC_025996.2:91756613-91779169 GCF_000442705.2 Elaeis guineensis
GGAAGATCTACAAGAAAAAAGATGTTTTTTCTTCAACTGGTATCAGAGCCAGATTGATGGCTCTATTTCAGATCTATTTAGATCTAATTTTTATTTTTATTTATCTGATATTAATAGATTTTAGATGTCACATCAGATATGATTGGATCTAAAATCAAAAAATTTAAAATTAAATCTAAGTAGATATAACATGTATGAGATGCATGACTAGACTTAGAATAGTTTAAACTATGAATAGTCTTGAAGTTTTATGTTTTAATGTGATTAAAATATAAATTAGATCTAATTTATTCTCTAATTTTTTGATGTTATAAATATTATATTCAGATCAAAAAATAAAAAATAAAATTTAATTAATTCATAAGATTGATCTGCTGTATACCTAGACTAGTTGTAGAATTATTCTAGTAACTGTTTAGAATAGATTTTATATTGAATAGTTCAATTTAAATCTTATTTTTTAGATGTTACATGTGATGTATCAGATCTGAAAGCATGCTAATTCGATCAGATTTTAATACATGAGATGTATGCAAAGCATGTATAAGTTAGATCTGAAATTATATATGTGATATGTAACTTAGATCTAACTAGTTTTGTAGTTAAATCAATATTTTTGATTAAGGTATTCCTCATGGCCGTCCGATCATAAGAACAAAGTAGGGTTTAAGACCCTCTCCTCCTATTCAATGGGGTGTTCTTATGGCGTGTAAGGGTGCTGCACGTTCATCCTTAATCAGAAATCAAACTTACTTTTCTGTAAAACCCTAGATCCTGAAATCCTAAAATTTATTTTACATATTTTATTTATGAACCCAAGACTTAATTAATAAATTAAGCTTATGAAATTAAAATAAGTCTAAAATTGAGAATTTTAGACCTAAATCATTTTCATAAAATTGGGTTCGCGCTTGGGTAGCTCAATTAGGTCTAGTGGTTGATCAAATCGAATCAAAAGTTGATTAGGTAGGATCATGAAAGCTAATAATTGACCAGCCTAATAGAATTAAGTCTAGATCAAGATCGAATCACATTCATATATTGCTCGATCAAGTTAAGACCTAATTTGGCTCAGTGGTTAGAGCCTGGATTGTAGGCTAACCCAATTGGTTCTGGTTCGATAATTTGGTGTCTAAGATAAGTTGGGCCGATGCGACTGAATGGTTTTTAATTCGGAGCTACTTGACTCGAATACATTCTTATCGAGTTAATGGCATATCCCTTCCACCGGTCTCACTTACCTGGCCATATGTGTCGACCCAGTTCTGATTTGAGGTGACTAACAATTCGAGCTAACCCATGCCACTAGATTAGTCATAATTGTTATGACTATGTCAAGTCAAGTTTAATGAGACCTAAATTAAATCTTCCTAAGAAAATATTAAGTTTAAGGTCTTCTACCATTGTGGATGTGCGGGCCCTTTCCGGGGTTGATTTTCTCAGCTGATTACAGTGGTTCAGTTGCACCGAGAAGATGCAACCATGTCCATTAGGCATTGGATGCTACGGATTAGAGGATGGGTTGTGCTCAATATTTTCGATACGGTGAGGGACTCAATCAGGAATCTAGTTCGTGCAAATGGTGGGTCTGACTTAACTAAGGATTGGAGCAATATTCCAGACATGGTGAGCTTCATGAATTAGAGGTCAAGTTTTGGGTGCATCATGATTAGAGAATCATTGGACAAGAGTTGTCCACTCATCGATTGACCCATCACCAATAACTGTTAGGTGAGGTGATGAGCCAGTCAGTGAGATTGCACCACCCACTAGAAATCACTAATCATGGAGATTTTCACATCTCTACCTAGGGAGTGTAGGGATCTGAGAAAATAGTGGGAGCCTAATTTGTTTAAAAATGAAACTCCTAAACAATTGGTTAAGTTTGATTACAAAATCTAACTAGAAACTTTTGACTCTCTACAAGAAACATGTCTGCGTCCAACCCCCTGACCAAAATACTAACACCCACAGATTGATTGGACCTAATTTCAAGGACTGGTTGAGAAACTATAAATTATTCTGGGTTTTGAGAAACTGACTCATATTTTGGACCAGGATTCACCTGCCATGCCAGCACGTCTGACTGCTGAACAGAGAGCGTCTCTAAAAAGTGGACGAATGAAGATAACAAAGTCAGGTACTACATGTTGGGTGCAATGTCTGATGACTTGCAGTGCCAGCATGAGAATATTATGACTATCCGCCAAATGTTGGTTCACTTACAAGAGTTGTTTGGTGAACAAAGTCGCACAGCCAAGTATCAAGTCTGCCAAAGACTTTTTAAGGCTAAAATGCATGATGGGCAGTCAGTCCAAATCTTTGTTTGACAATGATCAAGGATCTTGAGGAGCTTGAGAAGCTCGGTGTCATCTTAGATAGGAATTTTCAGATTGATGTGATCCTTCAGTCCTTGTCTGATGCATATGGTCAGTTTATCATGAACTTTCATATGCATAAGATGCAGTGTACCTTGGCTGAGTTAATGAATATGTTGGTTACGGCTGAGCTTTCTTTGAAGAGTTCAAAAGGCTCAGTCCTTACTGTGGAGCAGACTTCTTCCAAGAGAAAGTCTTTTGAAAAGAAGAAAAAGTCTGCGAAGAAGAAGAAGGTGGATGGAAAAAGGAAGAAGACGAAACCAAAAAAGAAGGCTGCTGAAAAGAAAAAATATTTTCACTACAATTCAGTCGGCCATTGAAAGCGAAACTGTCCTCAGTACCTGGCCACCCTGAAGAACAAGAAGGATGGTCCTTCTGAAGGTATGCTCGTTATAGAATCTAATCTTACGATTTCCTCTGCATCCAGTTGGATACTTGACTCTGGTTCTAGTGCTCATTTGTGTACTTTTATGTAGGATCTTGAGGAAAGCAGGAGGCTAAGGAATGGGAATATGATCCTACGCATCGAAAACGGAGCAAGAGTTGTGCTGTGGCTGTGGGAACCTATCCTCTGCGATTACCGTTAGGATTAGACTTAGTTCTCAGAGATTGTTATTATGTGCCTACAGCAAGCAGGAATTTGATTTCTGTTTCATGTTTAGCACAAGAAGGCTATGTGATTAGCTTTCATAAGAACCATTGTAACATATTTTATGAAAATAATAAAGTTGCAAATAGTTTTTTATTAATGGTCTCTATCAGCTACATATTGATGTATCTGTATTTCAAATCGAGCAAAATGTGATTGCCATGAAAATTAAAAGGCCTAAAGATTGTCTAAATGATAGGTATTTGTGGCACCTAAGGCTAGGTCATATAGTGGAAGACAGGGTTAACAAATTAGAGAAATTCGAGCTATTGAGTCTGTTGACTTTCGAGTCATATCCAGTTTGTGAATCATGCCTTCAAGGTAAAATGACCAAGCTTCCTTTTACAGGACATGGGGAAAGGGCCACAGATCTACTTGCCCTAGTATATACAGATATGTGCGGTCCATTTGATGTGCCAGCTAGAGGCAACTATGTCTACTTCATTATCTTCACTGATGATATATCTAGGTACAGGTATGTGTTTCTAATGAAACACAAGTCTGGAGCCTTTGAAAAGTTCAAAGAATTCGGATATGAGATAGAAAAATAAACAGAAAAATCCATTAAGATTCTTCGATCAGATCGAAGAGGTGAATACCTTAGTCGGGAGTTCCTAGACTATCTTAAGGACAATGGCATAGTCTCTCAATGGACTCCACCTGGAATGCTACAACTCAACGGAGTTTCAGAATGGAGGAATCGGACCCTATTAGGTATGGTCCGTTCCATGATGAGCTTCACGGACCTCCCTGAGTTTCTTTGGGGATATTGTCTCATGACAGTAATATATGTATTGAATAGGTTTTCTCTAAAATCGTTCCTACCACACCGTATGAGATATGGCATGGTAAGAAATCAAGTCTGAGTCATCTCAAAATTTGGGGTTGTCCGGCTCATGTCAAGAGACAGCAGGCGGACAAGCTAGAGTTCAGGTCTTTTAGAACTCGATTCAGAGGATATCCTAAAGAGTCATTAGGATACTATTTCTATATTTTGGAAGACTACAATGTATTGTGAATCGACATGCTATTTTTCTTGAAAAACAGTTTATTCAAGATAGTGGCATCGAAAGAATAATTAAGCTCAACGAGAATGTCTCCCAAGAGCAACGAGCTAAAGAACCTGAGGAACCCAATCAATTAGAACTAGTCCTAACACAACCTCTTCCACCTCATAGATCGACTAGGGTTTCTCATCCTCTTGAAAGATACTTAGGTACTATACAAGAGAAAGTAGAGAAAATATTGCTCACGAAAAATGGGGCTCATGGTGATGACTCCAAGACCTATGACAAGGCGATATCAGATATCGACTCCGAAAAATAGTTAGAGGCAATGAGATTAGAAATTGACTCGATGCACTCAAACCAAGTCTGAACCTTGGTACATCCACCTGAAGGTATTGTACCTATTAGGTGTAAATGGATCTTCAAGAGAAAGATAGGTGCAGATGAGAATGTAGAGACATTCAAGGCTAGGCTCGTAGCGAAAGGTTATAGTCAGCATAAAGAATTGACTATCAGGATACCTTCTCACCCGTAGCCATGCTAAAATCCATCCGTACATTGCTTGCTGTTGCAGCCTATTTCGATTATGAAATATGGCAGATGACGTGAAAATGATATTCTTAAATGGATATCTTGAGGAAGATATCTATATGGAACAGCCGTTTGGTTTCACATCCAGTGATGATGATCACAAGGTCTGCAAGCTGCAAAGATCTATTTATGAACTTAAGCAAGCATCTCGAAGCTGGAATACTCATTTCAATGATGTGATCAAGATATTTGGTTTCATCAAGAACGAGGAGGAACCATGTGTGTTCAAGAAGGTCAGTGGGAGCGCAGTTGTCTTCCTCGTACTGTGTGTAGATGACATCCTCCTGATTGGAAATGATATTTTTATGTTGACCTCAGTCAAAATATGGTTGTCTAAGGAGTTCTCTATGAAAGATCTAGGAGAGGCATCCTTTATACTGGGTATTAAGGTCTATAGAGATAGACCAAATAGGATGCTAGGACTTTCACAGAAGATGTACATAGAGGAGGTGCTAAAAAAGTTTAGCATGGAAAACTTCAAAAGAGGTTTAGTATCTTTTAGACATGGCATTCATCTCTCCAAGAAGATGTGCCCTAGCACCTTGAGGAGATTGAACGCATGAGCAAGATCCCTTATGCTTCGGCAATAGGAAGCCTCATATATGCCATGCTATGTACACGACCTGATATAGCCCATGCTGTGAGTGTCACAAGCAGATATCAGTCGAATCCAGCGAAGAGCACTGGACTTCTGTGAAATATATCTTTAAGTACTTGAGAAGGACTAAGGATATGTTTCTTGTCTTTGGGAATGAAGAACTCAGGTTCAGAGATTTATAGACTCAGACTTTATGTCTGATATAGATGATCAAAAGTCGACATCTGGGAGTCTGTTCATTTGCAATGGTGGTGCAGTCAGCTAGAAGAGTTCAAGCAGATAGTAATTACTGATTCCACTATGGAGGCAGAGTATATTGCTGCATCGGAAGCTGCGAAGGAGGTATTCTGGTACAAAAAATTTGCCGCAGAGCTTGGAGTGATATCATTGGATACCATCCCTCTTTACTATGACAATAATGGCGCCATAGCCCTAGCTAAGGAGCCAAAGTCTCACCAGTAGTCCAAGCATATCGAGCGGCGATTCCATCTGATCTATGATTACTTCGAGAAAGGTTATGTCGAGGTTAAGAGAGTCGACTCCAAGACACTGTGGCAGACCCACTGATAAAGTCATTAGGCCGGCAGAAGATTGAAGCCCACTTGAGAAGATGGACTTAGATATGTAGCCATTTAGCATTAGGTCAAGTGGAGTTTGTTAGATGTGTACCCTAGATGCTAGATTGACTGACACATTCCTGTACAAATGTAAGGACAAATTTATAATTTTGATTATAAATGAATAAATAGACTATTCTACTATCACGTTGTGTACATTGTGTCTGTGATACATTTTTGAGTTAGTAGGAATGTTAATTCATATTTTCAAGAGTTGAAAATTTAAGACATGAATTTACATAACTAACTCATAAACAGCTCCTGACCATAGGATCATCACGAGGATGGTGATCGATCTGAAAATTGGTGTATGATCGCTTCCTTAGAGAAGATGTGTCTTGAGTCTACGGTGTGGAGACATTGGAACGAGAGTATAGGTATTCATTGAGAACGAGAGTATTGAGCGTGACCACCTCGAGCATCATAAAGAAGTCTACCTTCTCGTCGATGACTAGCTCAATGCTGCAGCTGTGTGTCTAGTTCTTTGACCTAAGGTGCATCGACAGTTCATCTTGAGTGTGTTATAGTTTGACTACACCATAACTCAATTTTCTAGCCATTCGAAACCCTGAGGTGTATGTTGGCTGTAGCACATTCATTGTAGGAGCCAGATCACACCAAGAAGGGATCTATCAACCTCGGTAGATAAGAGGAGTAGTCTTATGATGATCGAAAGATCGAGTCTTAAGCCCATGGCTATGGTAGAGTGAAATAATGGAAAAGATTTTTCATTGGGGTTTCACATCAGACTCGGATCGATTGATTGATTCATATGACTGATGTTGGGTTTGACGAGTTCACCTTAACCCTAATTCAATCGGGACTCTGATAGAAGAACTCAATCACACAGGTAGCTGCACCGAGAGGTTCATCTTTATTTCTGATGGGTTGCCACTATATATGCTAGGTATCACTGATAAATTTTGGGAGCAATTAGAATGATATTGATGATCGATCATTCTAAATTGTCTGAATCAGAAGAGTTCTGATCCATCGAAAGGAGTTTCGATGATGTCGATGATGAGATCATGACATGTCTCATTACCATATGGAAATAACCTAACTGGATCACACAAACAAGAGTTAGGGTCTGGATGTCATCAATTGAGCTAGCCCAGTTCGATTGATTTGGATTAGATCCAATTAGGTTCAAGAAATGTGCTAGCACATGATTAAGCCTAACTTTCTCTCGTGTAATCTTTTCTATCTCGACTGAGCCAAATGTGATTTGACTCACCCAGAGAACCTTGAGAAAGTTTCTCTCAGTCTGACTGGAGCTAGTCCAGTTCAGAAAAGTCTTGTCTTAATTCTTGAGATGAATTTAAGATAACACCTGTCAATTTCTGTCACCTGTCATTTCTGTTTTAGGACATCGATCAAACGTTGACTTATGGATCTTGAACTGAAGGCCACTTGGCAAAGGTCATTAGAGAGTTTTTGTGGAGTGTCCATCTGCTAAATTAGGCCTCAAGTGGGTGTCAAGATCAGATTGGGCGTGCGCCCCAAGTGGATAAGGATAGAGTCCCATAAGATGAGGACTCTATGCCTTGATCGACTCAAACTGTTGGGCACCAATCTCACTGTGTTTATCCAGTGTTGGTGCTAATAGTAGGAGGATTTGGTGGGGTTCTTATCTGATATGATCAGATGAATCACTTCACCAATTAGAATTTTTTTAGAATTAATTAAAATTTTTTGATTGGTCGAATGATGTGGCACTACATGGTGCAGCAGGATCTATTTAAACCCTATCTGCACTTAGGGTTGAGAGACTCTACTCAATACCCAGCAAAAATATAAAACCCCTCCACTTCTCCATGCCCCCTCTGCTCCTCTCCCTCCCTCTTCACGTCCAAGAAGTTGGGCATCCATTGGTGCTTGTCCAAGGCGTGGTGGCTCCCTGATCAGAAGGCTGTAGGGATTTATCGAGAAGCTGCTGCTCTAGCTTCAGAAGATCTTTTGAAGATCTTCAGATCTGATCCAGATCTGATTTTTGGAGCAAAAATTCATGAGAAGAAGATGATCCAGATTCTGCTCGAGTGGATATCGGTAGAAGTCAGACGACTGTGTGACTATTTTAAAACCTCGGGCATTGTTGCGATCATCTACAGGGTAATCTAGTTACCCTAGAGATATTTTCTATTTCTTATAATTTTAGATTTAATTTTAGATTAAATATCAGATAATAAGAATCAGATCTAATAGCCTTAGATCTGAAATAAATAGAATAATTTTTTTAAAAATATTTCATCCCAGATCTCATTAGATCTGGAAGATCCTACAAGGAAAAAGATAGTTTTTCCTTCATTTAGTGGGAGGTTCATCTGCAGGACGTCGATCCTCTAGGAGAGAAAAGAAGAAAAAGATGCAAAAATCTTGTGCCGTCAATCTCAAGCAGAGCAAACTATCAAAAATTGACAAGAGTCAGCTAGAGTACTTCTTCTGTAAGAAGCTGGATCATTGGAAAAGAATTATCCTGCTTATGTAGCCATCTTTGACCAAAACAGGCCTAAGAACAAGAGAAAGTGGCAAGTGGTTGCTTCACAAGGTATTTATATGATAATACTTTGTAATTTCTTTGTTTGTGATATACTACCTGGGTATTGGATATCGGAAGTCCTATTAATATGTGCAATTCATTGCAGGGACTGAGGTAAGTAGAAGATTTCAAGAGGATGAGTGGTTCCTTAACGTTGGAGATGGAAACTTTGTTTCAATTCTGACCTTGAAAACTTTGCAGCTTGTCTTCGAGTCCAGTAGTGTCATGTTAGATAATTTCATTATTATCCCTCCTTTATAATGAATATCATCTCTGTAGGCCTTTTGACCAAACTTGGTTATAAGTTTATAATAAAGGATAATTTTTTGATATCATTATGAATGATATTACAATTACGTGTGGACAATTAAAACATGGCATATACATAATATCACGACTGTTAGTGTAATGTACATACCTAGTAAACATCCAAAATAGATAAATCAGCGAATCCTACCTTTGGCATTGTAGGCTTGGTCATGTGAACAAGAATAGGATTGACAAGTTGATCAAGGAATGTGTCTTTGAGATAGATGATTGTGAATCATTGCTACCTGTAAATCTTATCTACTTGGTAAGATGACTAAATCACCTTTTAAAGAAAAGGTGAAAGACCAGTGATGTCCTAGGTCTAATACATGCTGATGTATGTGGGCTATGAACATAAGTGCCAAAGGAGGATACTACTACTTTATTATGTTTACAGATGACCTATCGAGGTATGGATATGTTTATCTTATGAAGCATAAGTCAGAATCATTTGAAATATTCAAATGATTTCGTGCTGAAGTAGAAAAATAAACTGAAAAGAGCATTAAGATCCTTCAGTCAGATTGAGGAGGTGAATACCTCACCAGTGAGTTTCTGACATATCTGGAAGAGAATGAGATTCTCTCACAACGGACCCTCTGGAACACCACAATATAATGGTGTGTCCAAGAGGAGGAATCGAATCTTATTAGACATGGTCCAATCCATGATGGGCTTTTTTTAGTTTGCCAATATCCTTTTGGGGATATGCTCTAGAGACTACCTGCTATATTTTGAATAAGGTGCCCAGCAAGTCTGTCGATAAAACTCCATATGAGATATGGACTGGGCGTAAGCCGGTGCTCTCACTCTTAGGGTCTGGGGGTGTCCAGCTTATGTCAAGCATTTAAAGATAGATAAGCTTGGACGAAGTCGATAGATGCTTGCTCATAGGGTACCCAAAGAAAATTAAAGGGTACTACTTCTATCTTGCTGCAGAACAAAAGGTGTTTGTCAGTAGTCGGACAGTTTTTTTGAAAAAAGAGTTCCTTGGTGAAGGAGCTAATGCCTGTAAAATTGAACTTGATGAAGTTCATGAGGTAGAAGGACTGAGACATATAGAATTGGGTTCGATTGGTGAATCAAATTTGGAGCCAGTAGAGGCACCATTAAGGAGATCTGGTAGAGTACCATGTCAGTCGGACAGATACCATATTTTTTGATCCGGGACGGTGATCCTATTGAACTTGATGAGAATGATGAGGATCCGATCACCTATATGGGGCCATGCAAAGGCCTGACTCTCAAAAATGGCTTGAGGCCATTAAGTTTGAGATGGAATCTATGGAAATCAATAGTGTCTGGACATTAGTTGATCCGCCGAAGAGATAAAACCCATAGGGTATAAATGGATTTTCAAAAGAAAAAGAGAGCGACAGGAAGGTAGAGACCTATAAAGCCCGTCTAGTTGCTAAGAGTTATCGTCAGCATTATGGTATTGACTATGATGAGACGTTCTCTCCTGTGGCAATCCTTAAGTCCATCCGAATTATGCTTGCTGTCGCTGCACACTTAGATTATGAGATCTGACAAATGGATATCAAAACTGCTTTTCTTAATGGAAAACTAAAAGAAAAGGTATATATGATACAATCTGAAGGGTTCACATCCATAGACGAGTCGAAAGTGTGCAAGCTGAAAAGATCAATTTATGGACTTAAGCAGCATCGAGGAGTTAGAAATGCATTTTGATAAAGTAATCAAAATATATGGCTTCGTTAGGAACGGAGAAGAGCCTTGCGTTTACAAATGGGCTTCCAATTTTGTGGTCATTTTTCTTATGCTTTATGTAGATGACATATTATTACTAAAAAATGACATCCCGACTTTGCAGAGTGTGAAGCTATAGTTATCATCATAGTTCTCCATGAAGGACTTGGGAGAAGTATCCTACATCCTAGAATGAAGAACTATAGGGATAGATCTAGAAGGTTGCTTGGATTGTCCCAATTCACGTATATTGATACCTTGTTGAAGTGGTTCAACATAGATAATTTTAAAAAAGACTATCTTTCGATAGGCCATGAAATTACTCTTTCCAAGAAGGATTGTCCAACAATCCTGAGGAGAGAGAGCGCATGAGTAGAATACCATATACTTTGGTAGTGGGATCTATCATATATGCTATGACATGTACAAGATCGGATGTGGCCTATTACTAGGGGTAGTGAGTAGGTACCAGTCAGATCCGGATGAGAAGCATTGGAAGATTGCAAAAGTAATTCTTAAGTATTTGAGAAATACTAAAGACAATGGCTTATCTATAGAGACTCTGATCTGAAACTTATGGGATATACTGATTCTAATTTTCAGTCAGATTGTATGACAGTAGAAGTATGTCGGGCTACGTATTTATCTTGAATGAAGGAGTTGTTTGCTAAAAAAGTTTCAAACAACATACTGTGGTCGATTTGTATGCGAAGTGGAATACATTGCTGCATTGGATGCTACAAAGGAGACGGTGTGGTTGTGAAAGTTTATTATCGAACTGAGAGTTGTATCTTCTATTGATGGTCCTGTCCTGCTGTATTGTGATAGCTCCAGTGCCATAGCTCAGACGAAAGAACCTAAGTCGCACCATCGCATTAAACATGTTCTGTGTCGCTATCACCTAGTGGAGAGATCATGAACCGAGGTGATATCAAGCTTTAGAAGAACAACGAAAGGAGAACCTAGCTGACCCCTTCATTAAAGCTCTCAGGATCAAAGAGTTCGATGACTTCAAATAGAAGATAGGTATAAGATACTGCCCCATTGGCTTTAGTCCAAGTGAAAGTTGTTGAAAATTATGTCCTAAAACCAATCATGCGACGATTGAGTTTATCCTTGTATATGAATTATTGATCATTGAATAATAGTTATTCTGATATTTTTCATCATAAAGTGATATCTTCCTTGAACTCTTGTACTATGATGAAGTCCTAGAACTATGCTAGTGTATGATAAAGAGAGGATTTATCTTATAGATCTTAAACAATTTGCGACCAAATGATACGTCATTACGAAATGATGACGTTTATCGAGTGAAGTCATTGTGTGCCATATGGGTTGGTTTCCTCTTAATCAAGGAGTGTGGTGACACTGGTATGGCATACAGGTGAGATGTAAGGGTATATCGTCACTGAACAAGTGACTCACCTGCGAGCATTTTGCTGTCAAGAGTTTCTCGTGAATCACATGGGTATAAATATCCTTCAGACCTGAGATCACCATAATGACTTGCAAGCAACTCACTGTGCTTTGATGCTGAACTACCTGGATTTTTAATGTAGTGACAGAAGGTTACTGGGTACAGTCAAGTATTTGGAAGTCTGTGTGTGGATCAAGATGGGATTGACCCCTCTGGATTATTGGAGTTGATGTATCGCTGTATTTTAATTTAGTAAAGTCTTGGCCAGGATAATTCATAAGATGAATTTGAAAGGTTAAAATACAATGTGGATGAAGCAATCTCAGTTGACAGTTAACCTGAGACCATCCTAGAGCATCTAGGGTCAAAAAGATGAATTATATGGTAACCATAAATATGGTTCTGAAATATTTTTTTGTGATAATTTGACCTATCTGTGAAGGAAAACTACCTTTTTCCTTGAAGGATCTTCAGATCTAATGAGATATGGGGTGAAATATTTAAAAAAAAAATTATCTTATGATATTTTAGATCTAAGATCTATTAGATCTGATTCTTATTATCTGATATTTAATCTAAAATTAAATCTAAAACTTAAGATTAGTAAAATACCTCTAGGGTAACTAGATTATCTGGTAGATGATCTCAGCAATGCCCGAGGTTCAAAAATATGTTGAAAAATATTCCCAAAAGTCAATCGTCAAGCTGTTGATGGTTGAGCAACCAAGTATTGTAATTGATTTGTTAATAAATAAAATATACTTTTGGTATTTTCATCATAAGTCTTCATCTTCTAATGAACTCCGTTGTTATGATGAAGTCCTTAGGACTATTTAAGTTCGGTAAAGAGAGGATTTATCGATTAGTCCTTAAAACTGTTCACGACCAAATGATAAGCTGTTAATAAGGACGACAGCTTCTATCGAGCATAGATCGCTGTAGGCCATATGGATTGGTTGTCCTTTTAACCAAAGAGTGTGGAGACACTGGTATGGCATACAGGTGAGATGTAAAGGTACATTATCATTGAACGTGACCAACTCCAGAGCATTTGCTGTCGAGAATGTCTCTGATGGGATATAGGTATAAGTATCCCTTAGATCTGAGATCGTCTCAGTGACTTGCAAGTAACTCACTGTACTTTGGTACTGGACTAATTGAATTTTTAATTCAGGAATGGAAGGTTTCTGGGCACAGTCGAGTACTTACGAAGTCAGAGTGTGATCGAGATGGGATTGACCACTCTAAGAGTTGGAGAAGAATATGTCGCTGTATTTCAATTTAGCAAAATCTTGGCCAGGGTAATCCATCAGATGGATTTGATATTTTAAAATACAATGTGGACAACCTGATCAGAGTTGACAGTTGAACTCTGAGATGTCCTATGATCATTTTGGTCAAGGGGATGAATTATATGGAAACTATATCCGCATGGGTTCTAAGGATGTTGTTCTACACATTCGACCTATCCGATCGTCGGGTACCATTGCTAGATGGTCACTTTGATTGGTACAAAAATTTATTTCTGTGCTACTGGCTTAGGTTTGGACCTATGAGATCACACACATTAGAGTTTATGATCCGATCGGATGGTTGATGAACGATTAAGAATCGTTCTAGGGTTAAATGATCAATACGATTGACATTTAACCTAGTGCAAGTGTTGCAGGAGGATCGATTGGCAATTTGATTGCTAATTGGCTTAATTTGATTAAGCCAATGGGCTGAGATTAAGTCTAATTAATATAATTTAATTAATTTAGTTTGGGCTTGATTGGATCAAGTCCAATTAGTTTATTGGATAAGTCAAGTGCAAGAAAAAACTAGTCCTAGTTCAATTAGGACTTGGGTCAACCTAATTTCTAATTTGATTAAAAAATTAAATCAGATTTAAATCTAATTTAATCTGATTAAATTAAGTTCTTAATTGGGTTAAAATCTATTTTAATTGGGTTGATCTAATTTTGGTTTGATTTGATTTGAGAAACCAAATTAAAACAAGTCATGAGTTAGAATCCTAGTAAGACTAGGATTCCACCTTGTGCCACATAAGCCCCCCACGCCCTCTCTCCTATTCCATGCCAATCTCCTCTTATTTTGTGCGACAAAAGCCCTCTCCCAAGTCTCTCCCACGTTCACAAAAGGTTTTCTCTCTTCTTTCTTATATGGAAGGTGGTTTGGATCAAATCAAAGAGGAATAAGTTTGGATTTCGAATTCTATGAGATAGAGTTTTAGAAATCCAAAACTCTTTCAATTTTGCATCGAATTTATCCAATTTTTTTTGGAAATTTTATGATTTTTAGGTACACATTATACATCTTTTTCTAGTGGTCTATGCATGAAAATAAGGAGGAGTGCTCAAGAGTTGGGCGCCCCTTATCTTGCCATGTTTGGATAAGCCTTGACTAGGTATTTGATCTGGATAAGGACTCTATCATATCTCTCTCTATAAAATGAGTTTCTTTATAAAACTTTTAGAGAAGATAAATATTTTTAAATCTTTGGGCCATCCAAAAATCAGAGAAAAAGACCTTTGGGTCATGGAGATATAATAGACACAAGATAGGGTGTTTAGAGTGAGAAACGAGAAGAAGAAGAGGGTCTTCTTCTAAGGTTGTTTGTTTTCATCTCTTCCCTTCCTCCATCTTGAGTTTTCTGAGAGCATCTCAGATCTGAAACTGTTCCTCCTACTTTTCATTTTTGGAAGAGCTTAAATCAAGAAGGAGGCACCAATCAACCATCAAAGAAGGATCAGCGCAGTACTAGCATACTGTGCTGATTTCCTAAAGTAGGACTTCTGGTCAAGATTCGTGGGCTCGTGTGGATGACTCCTAGAGGTCAGACACATGTGCGGCTTGCAACATCATCCTTAAGCTCAGATCAGCGAGGTTAGAATGTCTAACTTGCAAGATAATAGATCTGATCTATTGTTTAATACATACATTAGATGTAGTATAGAAACATGTTGATATGATCAACATGTAGTTCATGCTCTTTATATTTTAATTTCTGATTTAATGCTATGTAATAATTATGTAATAAAATCTTAGTTCTAGGGATTTTTAGTTTTAAAAAATAAATTTTGATTTATTTTAGTCTTCCGCTGCATGATCTTGAAAAAGTTTCAAGATCTAACCCTGAAACCCTAGATCTGGTTTTTTCAATTGGTATTAGAGCCTAGGTTCTTCATTACATGATTATTTATACATACTTAGATTATTTTTTAGATTAGATCTAATTTATAATCTAATTATTAAATCTAAAATTAAAATTTTAGATCAATCACGAACTGCAAGATTGTCCTGCTGTAAGGTTTATCCCTTACAGTGCAAAGGTTGTCCTAGTTCGTGTAGATCTGTCTTTAATCATAAATTTGTTAGATATAATCTAGATTAAATTTATAATTTATTAGATTTAAAAGATATTTAAATCTAAAATAAAATCTTTTTGTTAATAATTTTTGTGCAAAAAAATTGTTGAAAGTTGAAATTGTTTCAATTACATGAACCTGTTTAGATTAGATCTAAAGTAGTTTCATGTTTATTTCACTTACATCTTGATTATGAATCAAATATGCAATATGGTTGGTAAAATCATATTATAAAATTATTTTATAAATATAAAAATTATTTTTTGAAAAGTCGAACCCAATCCTCAGCCTAAAACTTAATTGAGAATTAAGAAGTTGTTTTGATTAGGTTCTAGGATTGTGAATTGAAGAACCTAAGACACAAACCATAACACATTGGGTTAATGGGTTAGTGAGAATTAGGTCCATTAATTGGGTTAGACCTATGGTTAGATTAAAGATGGACTTAATTAGAGAATTGACTAAATCTAATCAATTGTTGTCTTAGATTAGGTCAAGAATTTTCTAGATCAATTACAATAGTTGTTGTTGGTCAAGTTCATATCTTTAACGAGAACCAAATGGACTTGATTCTTGGCTAAGCAGTCTAGCATGAACTGTTAGGTTGATCTAATCGAAACTAATTAAACCAGTTGGTGTCTAAGGTAAACCAGACTGGTGGTTTTTAATTGGGAGCCGCTTACCTGGCCATTTCTGATGGTGTCTAAGGCAAGCTTTGGCCGACCCTCCCACTGATCGAACTTACCTGGCCTCTTGGTGAAATTATATTTTGATCGGATCACTTGACTATTCGAGCTGACCCATGTCAGCTAGATAAATCAATGTGACTGATCTAGGTGCTCCTAGACCAGCCCTTTTAATGGTCTCCCTTAAGCTGACTTGGTGAAGCCAGTGGGAGGATCATGATACGCTGGTTCATCTGACCTCATCCTCTAAATCATTTAAATTCTCTAAAATTATTAGGTCCTTAAAATGATAAAGTTATGGAGATAACTGAGTCATAGCCTCCCATTAAGGTGTTTGATAATGAGTCCATTAACTCAATAATCATTGCAGACCCAAAGGCCTGGTGATTGTTGGCTAATAAAATTATCACTTATCATATGACGACTTGGAAGGATCTCTCTAATGGTGGTTAGGTGAGCCAACCAAAGTTAGGCTTAATCATTCGTTAGTTAGATGCACCAAGTATGGTCATGTTAATGGTTGGACCTAACCGGATCCTTACAGTAGAGGCCAAAGCCTACTGATTAGGTTTCTGGGGCAAAATTAAAATTACTAGAAATTATTTAGAGAAATAATTGGTTATGAACCTACCCTTAGATGTACATGGGTTGGCCAACCAAAGTTGGGCTTGTGTGCAGTCTAAGTGGTCCTAGTACCCACTAAGAAATTAGGGTAATTCCTCGAATTGGAGGTAGAGGCTACCAATTGGAATAAAATAGTGGAAGAAACTTTTTGATTAAAGTTCAAATTTTTAGATTTAATGAATCAATTACTAATTAGGTTATGATTTTTCTTTGTGCATATATAGCCACTTTCCTATTGCTTTGATCATTGTTGGACAATGATAAGTTGGTGGGACCCAACTTCAGTAGCTGGTACCGAAAGTTGAAGATAGTCCTAGAGCATGAACGGATCCTATATGTGATAATGGATCTTGCACTTGAGGAGCCAGCTGTCAATGCACATGGAACAGTCAGAGACACTTACCAGAAGTGGCTCAGTGATCGGACCACGGTGCGCTGTATCATGCTGGCTGCCATGAGCGACGAGTTTAGTCATAGATTCGAGACGGCTCAGCCAAAGGACATGCTTTAAGTGTTGGAGGATGCCTTTGGCACACCCGATGATATAGAGAGGTACAAGACTAGTTGTGCCATCTTCAATGCCAAAATACGGGATGGTGCCTCTGTCACTGATCATGTATTATACATGATCGAGCTGATGGAACGATTGAGCAAGCTTGGCTTTCCCTTGCATGAGCAGCTTGGGAAAGATGCAATACTGAACTCATTGCCCAAGTCTTATCTCTCATTCCTCACTCATTATAGAATGACAAAGCCTGAAGTAAACTACCACGGGTTACTGGGGTTGTTTCAGAACTTTGAGAAGGATCACCAACTTCACAAGGAGTCGGTGAACTTAGTGGGAGGTTCATCTTCTGGTTCTCGATCTTTTAAGAAAAAGAAGAAGAACAAGAAGAAGAAAGTGAAGAAGGTGCAAGTTCAGGCTGGGACATCAGTGCAGAACCAGACCAAAAAGATCAAGCCCGATAAGAGTCTATTCAACTGGCAAGCATCCTAGATTAGATAGTGTGTCAGATATCTACTTATGGCACTGTAGGCTAGGTCATATAAATAAGAACAGAATAAACAGGTTGACTCAAGAGAAAATCTTCGAAGTCAGTGATTGTGAATCACTTCCAACCTGTGAGTTCTGTCTTCTTGATAAAATAATCAAGTCATCTTTTACTGGAAAAGGTGAGAGAGCTACTGAGCTCTTGAGCCTAGTACATACTGATGTATGCGGGCCCTTGAGCACAAGTGCTAGAGGTAGATATTTCTACTTCATAACTTTCACAGATGACTTATCCAGATATGGATATGTCTATCTGATGAAACATAAGTTGGATTCATTTGAAATGTTCAAACGATTCCGAAGTAAAATAGAAAAACAAACTGGAAAGAGTATTAAAACTCTTCGATCTGATCGAGGAAGAGAATACTTTTCTAGTGAGTTTCTCACATATCTAGGAGAGAATGGGATTTTTTCCCAATGGACTCCTCCAGGAACACCACATCATAATGGTGTGTCTGAAAAGAGAAATCAGACTCTGTTAGACATGATCCGATCCATGATGGGTTTTGCCAGCTTATCGATATCCTTCTGGGGATATGCATTCGAATCGTCCTGTTATCTATTAAATAGAATTTCAAGTAAGTCTGTAATTAAGACTCCATATGAGATATGGATAGGGCGTAAGCTAGCACTTTCACACCTTAGGGTCTGGGGGTACCCGGTTTATGTCAAACGATTAGTCACAGACAAACTTGGACCTAGGTCTGACAAATGCACATTCATTGGGTACCCCAAAGAGACGAAAGGATATTTTTTCTACCATGCTGATGAACAAAAAGTGTTCGTCCATCTTAAGACAATCTTTTTAGAAAAAGAGTTCCTTGGTGAAGGAACCATTGCCTCTAAGGTTGAACTTGATGAAGTTCAACAGGTAGAAAGACCTGTTGGGAATAGTGTCCCAAAGCCAATCGTCAGCCTGTTGACGGTTGTGCTCCTTTTGTATTAGTACATGAATTATAAATAAATAAAAGTTATTTTGGTATTTTTTTATCATAAATGTTTCATCTTCTAATGAACTCCTGTGTTGTGGTGAAGTCCTTAGGACTATTTAGACTCGACAAAGGAGGATTTGTCGCTTAGTCCTTAAACATGTTCGCGACCAAATGATATGTTGTTACCAAGGACGACAACATTTATCGAGCATAGGTCGTTGTGTGCCATATGGATTAGTTGTCCTCATAACCAAAGAGTGTGGAGACACTCCTATGGCATACAGGTGAGATGTAACGGTACATCTGCACTGAACATGACCAACTCCGGAGCTATTTCTGCTGTCAAGATTTGCTCCGATGGGATATGGGTATAAATGTCCCTCCGACCTGAGACCGCCACGATGACTTGCAAGCAACTCACTGCACTTAGGCACTAGACTACCTGAATTTCTAATTCAATGACGGAAGGCTGTGGGTGTAGTCAAGTACTTGACTTGTCGGTGCGTGTGTCAAGATGGGATTGACCACTCCAGTTTAGGAGCTGTGTACAGTCGTGTTTCAATTTAGCAAAATCTTGATCAGGGTAGTCCTAGTGAGGAGTCACAGGACTAATTGAGTTGAGCACGATTCGGATGATATCATCAGGGTTGACAGTTTAACCCTGAGTCGTCCTAAACAAAGGGGTCAAAAGGGATGAATTATATGGTAACCATATTCACGTAGGTTCTGAATGTTGCGATTGTGATTATTCGATCTATCCGATTGTCGGGTACCATTGCTAGATGGTCACTTCGATTAGTACAGAAATTGGTTCTTGTGCTACCGGCTTAGGTTCGAACCTGCGGGGTCACACACATTAGTGGTTCCTTTCTGATCAGATGGCTGATTATGAGTCTTATATGTCTGAGACTCTATGATTGAGAATTAGGATTCTCTGATCATGAGTTTCACACATTTTGGGTACCGGGGTCAAAATTTTGAATTTTAAATTTTGAATTTGAAATTTAAACACTTTGATTAGGGTTCATATCGATGGTCTCTGATGCCTGATTGCTCATCGGATTTGGACTCAATATTTATGAGAGGTTTAATTAGTGATTTGATCACTAATTAACTCAATTTGATTGAGTAATTATTTTTGGATCAAGTCCAATTGAATTGGATTCAGTTTGGATTGACCCGATTAGGTTAAATGTTGACCTAATCGCTAAGGTGGTTTAGTCCCTGATTTGATCAGGGGTTAGGTTTAGTTAATTCTTGATTTGATTAGAATTTTATTGAACTTAATTAAGCCTAATTAAGTTAGATTTAATTTATTCTAATTGTGCTTAACCTATTTAGATTAGGTTGGCTCAATTAGGTTCAAACCACCTTGACTTTTCTCTCTGCGGCACCTCACTTCTTCTGTGCATATTTAAATTCACGAGAAGCAACTTCTCGTGAATTTTCTCCACACAGAATCCATCCCACGCCCACCCTTGTGCGCCAAATATCTGGATAAAATAAGTTGGTTGGCCATTCAAATTCAAAAGAAAGTTTGAATTTGAATGAGCAACCAACTAATCCATGCGCCATGGTCTTATCTTGTGCGCCCCATATTTTACATGAAAAAATATTTCTCGTGTAAACTCTCCATACACAAATCAACTCACAGCCCTTCTCTTCTCATGCACAAGTGGATAGGGATGAGTTGGTTTTGCATTTGAATTCAAATTTGATTTGAATTCAAATGTGCAACCACTTATCTTTATCCTCTCACACGGATAAGACACGTTCGATGATGTTTTAAAAAGAGGAGAAAGGTGAGACGTGCGTAGAAATTTTAGGAGAGAAACTTTGGGGTGTGAGGAAAGTTTGTGCACAAGGTAAAGGTCCAAAACCTTTCGAGAGAAAAAGAAAGAAAAGAAAGAAAATTGAGCGCAGGGTTTCTAGTGTGTACCCTAAGGTTTCAACCTAGGGTTTGGGAAGTGAGATTGGTGTGCCACGAGTGTCGTGAGTCCACCAAATTTCAGGAAGAGATCCATCAGCCTCTCAAGCAATCGTGCAAATGATCCAGAGCATCCGAGGAGTCAGCACACATTGATCGAAGGAGTTCGATCAACATCTGCCATCAAAAGGGTAAAATCACGAACTAGCATTCGTGAGGAGCTGATCAGACGGGAGCTTCGTGTGGACAATCCGCAGAGGCCAGATATTTGTGTGGCTGTGATGTGATGATCAGAGCCCCTCGACGGTGATCAGATTGCGGTGATCGACTACCCACAAAAGGTGATGTGTTCTGAACACAGTACTGTAAAAGGTTTACTGATTCAAATTTAAATTTTAAATTTAAATGCATACTGTTGTATCATATTTAGATCCTAGTGTAGGGTTAATTAGTATTAATTAATGAGATTAATTAATAATTTTACTATAAATAGTAATTTTGAAAAAATTTTAAAATTACCATTTTGCCCCTGCACAAAATTTTTGCTACAAATGGTATCAGAGCATGGTTCTAGAATATGATATACATATGCATGCATAGATTAAGGTGTAATCTATAAGTTTAAATTTGAAATTCAAAATTTAAAATTCAAATTTAAAAAATTTGAAATTTGAAATTTGTTAGAAGATTCAAATTTGAAATTCAAAATTTGAAATTTGAAATTTGGTTGAAATCTTAAATTTAAAATTTGAAATTTGAAATTCAAAATTCAAAATTTGAAATTCAAAATTCAAAATTTAAAATTCAAAGATTAGAAATTCGAAATTTGAAATTTGGTTGAAATCTCAAATTTGAAATTTAAATTTAAAATTTGAAATTTAAAATTTAAAATTCAAAATTTAAATTTTGAAATTGGTATATTTAGATATACTTGATCCAAGTAGCAAGTAATCTAATTGGGTTGGTTGCCATGGCCGTCCGGTCATAGGAGAAAAGTAGGGTTTAAAGGCCCTCTCTTCCCATTTGATGGGGTCTCCTATGGCGGTAGGGGTGCCGATGCAATTATATCCCATGCCAATGAAGCAGCGAAATGACTTAATTATAAAATTTATCATGAATGTGTTAGATTAGATCTAAAGAAAATTTATGATTTATTTTGAGTTATTTTCTGTTATGAAGTGAGCAATGAGATTGCTGTTTATGAAATGTGCTGATCCGTTTGTGAAATGAGTCAACACATTTGGTAATAGAAAATAAAATCTTTCAAAATTTGAAAATTTATTTTTGAAATGCCAAACCCTGACCCATCAGCCCAAGTACTTAATTAAAAGAATTAAGTGTTGTCTAGTAGGTCTAGAATTGTGAATTAAGACCTAAGACAATTGCATAAACTTGTGGGTCAATGGGTTAGATGAATTAGGTCCATAATTGGGTTAGACCTAAGGTTAGCTTAAAAAATAGACTAAATGGAGTAATTGGTCAAATCTAATCAAAAGTTGAATTAGATTAGGTCAAGGATACTCTAGACTCAACTTCAATAGTTGTAGTTGAATGGGTCCATGTCTTTAACTAGACCAAGATGGACTTAATTCATGGCTACGCGGTGGAGCCCTATTTACTAAGTTGATCAAAATTAAAACTAATGAACCGGTTGGTGTCTAAGGTAAGTTCGGCAGTTTTGACCAGTGATTCTTAAGCGGGAGCTACTCGCATTGATTCGATCATTGACGAGTTAATGGCAAATCCCCACCACTGATCTCACTTACCTGGTCAATCTGGTAAGTTAGATTTTGATTAGATCACTTGGTGATTAGAGCTCACCCATGTCATTAGGTAAATCAGTGTGACTGATTTAGGTGCTCCTAATGCCAGCTTTAATTAAATCTTTTTTAATCTGACTTGGTGAAGTCAGTGGGAGGATTGAAATTAGCTGGATGATTTTTTCTCTACTATTCTTTAATAAAATCCTCAAAATTATTAGGTCCCTAAAATGATTAAGTTATAATGATAACTAAGTCATAGCCTCCCATTAAGTGAATGATAATGAGTTCATTAGTTCAATGATCATTGGAGGCCCAAAGGCCTGGTGCTCATTGGCTAATGGAATTATTATTCATAATATGATAATTTGATTGAGTCTTTCTGAT